>NW_020897695.1:2714414-2811618 GCF_003984885.1 Neopelma chrysocephalum | reverse complement strand
TCCCCGCCACCGCCCAGCGCCATCGCGGGGGGGCGCCCGCCCCGCCCGGCCCGCGGCGCGCCCGCCCCCTGCTGACGCCACGCTCCCGGCGCAGCGCGCGCCACAGCCGCGCAGCCCCCGAGCGGCCCCGCGGCGCTACGTCGGCGCAAACCGCTCTGTGAATCGCGGCCCGCGTGACCGGCGGGAGCGGGGAGCGCAGGGGGATGGAACAGGCGCGGAACGCCCAGAGCAGGTGGCCGCCCGCAGCCAATCGGAACGCGCCCTCCGCGCGGACACCGCCCAATCAGCGGCCGGCAGCGGCCGGCTCTATTGTGCGCGCGCTCCGTGGGGGCTCCCCCGCTCGCCGGCGCTGGGACTGCCCGGACCGCACGGGCCCGCCCACCCCTCCGCTCAGCCGAGCCTGCCGATTGGGCGAGCTGGGGGACGGACAGAGGCGCGCCCCAATGGGCGATGGGTTCTCCCGGGCTCGCCCTGATGCGAGCCAATCAGAGGGCGCGCCTGGGGAGCCGGACCGCCGGGAGTTGGGAGCGCTGAACGCCGCTGCCACGTCGGACCGATCGACCGACTTGGGCTGCGGCTGCAGCTACGGTTGCGGGATGGCGGCCTGGTGAGCCGAGGGGAGGTGGCGGCGATGGCGGCGGCGCTGCTACGGTCTGCCCTGCTGTGCGCCGCGCTGGGCTGCGCGGGCGCGGCGCTGATCCCTCCCGCTGACGTGAAGGTGGAGGTGCTGCACAAGCCGTTCATCTGCCACAGGAAGACAAAGTGGGGGGACTTGATGCTAGTTCACTACGAGGGCTACCTGGAGAGGGACGGCTCCATGTTTCACTCCACGTAAGTAAGCGGCGCGTCTCCGGGCGAGCTGGTGGGCGAGCTTGCGCGGGGAAATATATATATATGTGTGTGTGTGTGTGTGTGTGTGTGTTTGTATGTGTAAAATGGAGTCATAGAATGGCTTGGGTTTGAAGGGACTTTAAAGTTCCCTTGAGATTTCCACTCGACCAGGTTGCTTAGAGCCCCTTCCAACCTGGCCTTGAACACTTCCAGGGATGGGCCGTCCCATATCCCATCCCAAATCATTGAATCAGAGAATGGCTTGGGTTGGAAAGGACCGTAAAGATAATCTAATTCCAATCCCTGCCATGGGTAGGGACACCTTTCACTAGACCAGGTTGCTCAGAGCCCCATCCAAGCTGGCCTTGAACAGTTTCAGGGATGGAAAAGAGAAGGCTTTGGGGTGACCTAATTGCAGCCTTCCAGTGCCTGAAGGGAACCTACAAGAAAGATGGAGAGAGACTATTTAAAATACAAGGGCATGTAGTGACAGGAGAAGGGGGGATGACTTCAAGCTGAAAGAGAGTAAGTTTAGGTTAGATATTAGAAAGAAATTCTGTGAGGGTGGCGAGGCACTGGGACAGGTTGCCAAGAGAAGTTGTGGATGTCTCATCATTGGAACTGTTCAAGGCCAGGTTGTATGAGGCTCTGAGCAACCTGGTCCAGTGGAAGGTGTCCCTGCTGCCCATGGGAAGGGGATTGGAACTTGATGATCTTTAGGGCCCCTTCCGGCCCAAGCCATTCTATGATTCTGTGATTTAAGTGCAAGTTTTGGTATGTGATCTCAGCGGTTTAATAGGTCTTGTTCTATGCACAAATTTTTCTGGTTTCTAAAGCAAACTTCTAGGTAAAAAAAAAAAAAAAGTTATATGTGTCCTTCCACTACGGGCAGCACAATAACAGCTTTTCATTACCCATTCACCTACTCCCGACCAGACAAGTCAACATACCAGAGCCACAGTAATGCAAATAGGAGGAAGAGCCACAAATTCGAGGGAGTCTGCTAAGAGTCTGCAACGACTTGCTAATGCTGGATGTCCTGTAAAACATCAACGAAGTGTTAATCGTGGGAGACAGCAAAATGCTCACGTCTCTGCAGGCTGTGCCTGAAGGCTATGTTTATGGAACATATTAAAAAAAAAAAGACAGTTTTGCATGTTTATGTTCTTGCAGACAACTCAACTAATATCTCACTAATTTTCTCTTGTAGTTAACCTGCCTCTCTAAAAGAACTTCCAGTGACACTCTTAAGTTTTTGCTGCTGACTAATCTCTGTAAGTGCTCTGTTTTCTTGTTAAGCACCTTTCCGGCATGACTAGTAAGTAGAGCTTTTAAATTCTGTGTCTGTCAGTAGAGTGAAAATAGTCCGGGTTGTACCACCTGGTTAAATTTGGTCTCCCTAATTTAAACTTGACTATTTTGCATGCATTTGTTTCTGTTTTTCTAGACTATCTGTTGTGTAGTTGTTTTACCGTTGGAGTTTTTTCTAACAGCTTTTTTCGAAGAGGTGAGGCTGGTACTTCTAAGCATGTTAAAAAGTATATTGTAATCATGACCAGGCTGGGTTTTGATTTGCAATGTACCAAAGAGTATGCACGGCCTTGATTGTAGATTTTTAAGTAGAAATGTCCTTCTAGTCTGATCAGTTTCCAAGTGGAAATAGGTGAGCAGGGAAGTGAAGATAGGGATCCAGATTGCTCAGTGTTGTCATAAACACACCGTGTAGATGTTATTCTATTTCTTTCTGCTTCTCAAGGAACCTTGTAATGCAAAGCATAATTTTTAAAGACTTTGAAAGTCTAGGTGTTTGAGAAATGTCAAGGTGCCGAATAGTGGTGTGGTTTTGATTATATATCTATGTTATGAGCATATTCCATTTGCTCCATGTGCTTTTTATAGGACTAGATGTTTAAATAATAAGTGTTTTATTCCTTTCTTTTCTAGTCACAAGCATAACAATGGTCAACCTATGTGGTTTACACTTGGCATAAGGGAAGCTATCAAAGGCTGGGACAGAGGTTTGAAGGACATGTGTGTGGGAGAGAAGCGGAAGCTAACTATTCCACCAGACCTTGCCTATGGAAAAGAAGGGAAAGGTAAAACACCTGAAGCCTTTCCCGTACTTCAGTTGCTTTTAATTTTTGTATTTTACTGTTGTTCTTGGCCTAAAAGGGTAGCAAGCTTTCTAGCTTTCCAGGCAGATTCCGTTAAGTAGGAAAAATTGATGCAGTCAGGTGCTCTTTCTCACAAATTTATTTTCTGCAGAAATAACCAGTAAGTCGTTATGTGGTGAATACAGGGAAAAAAAACCCACAAGAAATTGATGGTAGCTGCTTGCTGTTTGTTCTAAGTGTCTTTTCTGTTAGTGCTGTCCTCAGTAGTGCCCTGCTCTTTCTTTTTTTTTTCTCCTTTGCTTTTTTTTCCCTTTTTTTTTTTTTCGATCAAGTGGAGGTGGTTTACTAGGTAACAGTTGGCTTTTTGGCTGTTGCATCTGTTTTTGTGGTAATACTTCTTGAATGTGCATGTACAAGCCTCATTCTTGCTTGCAGGTTTCTTTTAAAACCCTAAGAAACTCCCTGTACTGCTGCCCAACCAGTTTTTAGCTGATACAGTGAAAAGTCACTATTTGTTTATCCATACAGGGACATTAATTCTTTACCTCTTATAGCTGTTTTCAGTGTGGGCAGTGGTCCCTGTCATCCATAATAAGATGTGCAGATGCATGAACAATCACATTGTCACCTACTGAAAATGTGCTGAATGGTGTGCAGACAGATAAAAGTGTTACTTGTAGGGTTTTCTCAACCTGGCTGCTGCTGCTGGTGTTTGGGAGTTTTCCTTTCAATGTTTCCAGATTCCTGTTTTAATGGGAGGGCAGATTTGGAAGATACATTTAAGCAAGTTAAGACATCTTGAATGATGTGGGAGGGCTCTGCTTCTGCCTTACGGCTCTGCTTCTGCCTTTAGTTAACTTTTTTCGAGCATGAAATGACTATTTTTGTCACGACAAGAGTTGCCACAAAGGACCTGTGGTAATGCAGGGTTTCAACGCAGAAAGGATAAATGTCTAGAATCATATAGTCCATCCTGCTAATGTTGTCTCCGATTAATATGAGACTGTTGTAGGTGTGAGGAGTGTTTGCATGTCTGTATCTTCTGGCAAGTAGAGCTGAACACAGGCTAAGTAGTCCTCCATATTACATCATGCTAAGTAGTATTCCATACATACCGCATACTCCATACCCTGCTTTCTTGAAATACCCTTTAAAAAATATTTTTCTAGAAGCCTTGGTTTGGGATTCAGGACATAGTATTAGAAGTAATAATCATGTGTCTGGTAGAGAACGGGAAACTTGTGGTGGTCAGCTCGTTGCCTGTATGCAGGGCACAGCTGTAAATTTTTCTACGAAAAGATATGAAATGCTGCAGTGCTCACATAGTCATCACAGGCCTAATTGCTCTGATTAATATGTAAAGCAGTACAGTTGTTCTTCAAAGACTTGCTAGCCTCACCTCTGTGTGTAATGCAAGAAGGTTAAACAAGTAAACGGTGCTAACTGCTGTAAGAAACGACTTGCTTTAGGAAGACTTTGAAATATTTGAGCATAATTATGTTGCTATTTTCAATTATGCCCTTGAAGACAATTATTTCATTTTCTTCATGCTTTCCTCCAAATGCAAATAAATTCACTAGCCTCCCACCTTGCTTGCTTTCTGACTCATCATTCAAGTCAGATGCCTTTTTCTGTAACACTCAGAAAAATTACCTGTGTCCCAAAATCTGATCAGGGCACTGTACCCTGTATTTCCAGAGGTTTCTGTGCGTTTATTCATCTCAGAAATCTACAGGCTTGTTTGTTGCTGCAGCTCAGAGTATATTTAACAGCACAGCTCCAAAGTAGATGCTGTGGATTAGTTTTTTCCCTATATTCTCAAGGGATAGGAATATTTTTTGGGGTGCTGCCATCCAATATAGAAATATACTTGGTCCTATTCAATCCCTCTCTATATAAAATGGCAAAGTGATGTGCTAAAAGATCTTTGACAATACTTTCAGCCATCAGCATGAGGGCATATCGCATCCCTGTAAAAGCCAGTGCCTAATGAACTGAAATCCTTGAGGGGTGGTGGCAGTGAAGGGGGGGGTCTGTGGCACTATTAGGAAGTTACTGGTCTTCTCACATCAAAAATGACATTGTGACAACACATGCCTTTTGGTCAGGTTTATATACTTAGTTTCTGCTGTGTGTTCGGAAATTGCTCAGTGCCTTGTGCACCAGTCCAGAGATAGCTGTGGGATACTGGCATCATTGCTGCCCTTCTGTCTTTCTCTACAAATGAGTTTTTTTCCAGTGGCAGAATAGCAAATACAGGGTGTCAGTTGGCAGTGGAGAGGAATTTGGAGCCTGGCAGGGTAATGGTGTACTGGGAGGACTAAATTCTCTGTTCTTGCTGCCCTGTCCATTAGTCTTGGCTGTAGCTCTCCGATTGTACAGTCTCCTTTACTGTTTTCCTCTTCAACTGGCTCTGGCCATGAAAAAATTATTCAAGAATGTTGTTTAAGAAACTTGTGATGATGATTGCTGAATAAGAGCTCACATCAACACCTGGTAGTCTCCAACAAAAGTAGTTCAGCTCTGGGCCCCTCAGTTCAGGAAGGACATTGAGGTGCTGGAGCGGGTCCAGAGAAGAGCAACGAGGCTGGTGAAGGGACTTGAGCACAAGTCCTATGAGGAGAGGCTGAGGGAGCTGGGGTTGTTTAGTCTGGAGAAGAGAAGGCTTAGAGGCGACCTCATCACTCTCTTCAACTACCTGAAGGGAGGTTATAGCCAGGCGGAGGTTGGTCTCTTCTCCCAGGCAACCAACAATAGGACAAGGGGACATGGGCTCAAGCTCTGCCAGGGGAGGTTTAGGTTAGATGTTAGGAAAAAATTCTTTACAGAGAGGGTTATCAGGCATTGGAACAACCTACCCAGAGAGGTGGTGGATTCACCATCCCTGGAGGTTTTTAAAAAGAGATTGGACGTGGCCCTTAGTGCCATGATATAGTAATTGGAGTTGGATCAGGGGTTGGACTTGATGATCTTGGAGGTCTCTTCCAACCCTACCTATTCTATGATTCTATGATTCTATGATTCTATAGTTGCATTTAAAGTTGTGTATATGCTGTAAGGGCTGCTCAGAGTCCAGGCCACCATCTGAAATGGTTATGGTTATCACTGTTACAGATGCTTATCCGTGTTAGTTAACGTTGCAGGGTGCTTTGAAATAAGTAGGATTACTGGAACATTGCTCTGATGCATGTGGCTTTTGTATGGCACTGAATATGTAGTTGTTTTTAACTTTTCTCCATTTTGGGCAGGAAAAATTCCACCTGAGAGCACATTGATTTTCAACATTGACCTTCTAGAAATTAGAAATGGGCCAAGGTCTCATGAGTCATTCCAAGAGATGGATCTTAATGATGACTGGAAACTGTCCAAGCAAGAGGTGAGTGGGTTACTCTTCTCTTGTAAGCAAATCTAACAGAATGGGATAATGAAAAAGAAAAGATAGGCTTAACTTGATCCTGTTAGAGAAGTATCTATACACAAGTTAGATTTTAGATACTGCTGTGCACAGAGCAACTCACAAGCAGAATACACACTACTTAGTACTTAAGGGAATTATTTATTGGGTGATGGACAGTTGAGGTAACTAATGAGTTGTTAGCTTAACTGCTGAACTGATACCGTTAATGGTAAGACACCCAAAAGGCCATTGGTGGCCAGGTGATCATTAGTCATGTGGGGAAGGGTGAGCCTCTGTTCTTCTCTGGAGATGACTTTCTTTGTTGCTTGCCCTACAATTCTCAGCTTTGTTTTTTTTTGCCTTTCATGCTTTTGGCATTTTCATGTTGGTGCCTTTCTTGCTAAATGCTATTCCTTGCTCAACAATTAGCAAGCTCCTGTCTGTGGTTTGCCTTTTTTGATTGGCTTCAGCTTACATACTTATTTGCACCTCAACAGTAGACTTTTTCAGTAAAACTAAGCCAGGGATGCACATCTGTGCTGCACTACTCTGAGCCGTGCATCCTAGTGAAAATTCTGGACTCCAAAGGGCTTCAAAAGGAGCCTTGGTAAGCTGGGGCATAGGCACGTGACCCATGTGTGCTTATGGGAGACTTGGGTGAAAAAAAGCATCTTCAGAATAAAGCCAGACTTCAAGGCTTTTTGGAGTTAGTTGCTGATTTATTAGTAAACTGGAATTAGAAGTTCTGCTGCTGTAGGGCAGTCCTGTTTCACTGCATTCACTCTGTGAAGGACATGTAGTCAGCATTATTCACCTTGCCTCTTATTTTCAGTCTTCTGCTTTCCCAATGTGCAAAATTGATCCATGAGAACCTAGTATAAACAACTGAGTTTTTTTTGATTTGAGCCTGGTACAGTTTACTAGACCCAGAAGGCTAATAATTTGTACTATGCATCAGACAGTGTCAGGATGTCTAATATCTGTGTATTGGAAATGTAAGCAATAACCCTACCAAATACCACAGTGTGAAATTAATAAAACAGCCCTGAAACATGGCCCATTTATCTGGCTGCTAACAGTCCACTGTTACAGTTCTTATACAAGTGGTGTCTGTTTCACAGGTGGGTATGTTGGTATTGTTATTCTTATAGAAGGCTCTGCAGTTCAGAACAGTTGGGATCTCAACAGTTAAACTGTAGAAACTGAGTAAAAATAATCCGATTTTGTTCAAAACACTGCTTACCATTAGTAATTAGCTTAGTGTAAGTAACTGTTCCAGAAGGCTGTTTAAAAGCTACCTTGACTCTTTTCATTCAAAATTTTGAGATGTCTACAAATCATTTAACGTAGTTCCCATTAGAACAGTAAACACTGAGGTTTGTGACAGATTTCTTTATATATTTTGGGCAGCCGTTTACATCTACTGGTTTGTCAAAGTGCTAGGATGTGGAAAAGCTGTTTGGGTCTCTGACCAATTGGCAGCTAATAACTTCTGCCTAGCTATTTGTAATTTACTGTATAGACATCAGATGACAAGCTGTCCTGGCTCATTTTTCAGTTGGGTACCATAAAGCTCTGGCAGCAGATTTGCTAGTTTTACTGTCACTTCTATTACTAAAGACTCTCATCACTGATAGGAGCTGCAGAATCAGTCAGACAAGTATTATTCTGGCAGTGGCACGGGAGGGAAGGTATCTATTATCTAATAGTACCATCCTGAACATGGTGGCCCTCTCTTACACTACAGTCATCCATTCTTGCATAAGCCTAAAAGTGTTATCTCTCACCTTTTGTCTAATAGGTGAAAATTTACTTGAAGAAAGAATTTGAAAAGCATGGAGCAGTGGTAAATGACACGCAGCATGATGCTTTGGTTGAAGACATCTTTGATAAAGAAGATGAAGACAGTGATGGGTTTATATCTGCAAGGGAATTTACATACAAGCATGATGAGCTGTAGAAAAGGGTGGCATAATTTTTTTGGACACAAATAGCAGTGACTTAGACTGTCTGGTTCTCCTGTCATCTTAATTCTGTGTTTTGGAGTTGATGATTGCTGTTGGCAAAGAAACACTTTGTTTATATAAAAGAGAATTTCTGTTCATTATATACAAATGTTTTAAACTGTTTTAAACTATTTTAAAGTATAAAAATGTACCTCCTTTTATACAGCAAAGACTTGCACATCAGTATTTTTTAAATTTTGTATTAACTTATTTTTCAGAACTGAAACGAACTTTCTAGTTATTGAACATTGTGAAAATCAAAATCAAAGTTCAATGACTTTCTTTGATTTGTGTGCCAAGATCACTTTCAGCAACTACTTTATGTATAACTTCTAGTCTGTGTCTTAAATACTTGACCGTCCTTCTTTTGCTTAAAAAGCAGTGCTGACCTTGGGGCTTTTTCCTGCAGATTTTAAAAGATGTACTGGGAGGCATCAGCATCTCTTTATACAGGTGAGAAAATGGTACAAAGCTGAATGAGAAGAATGACTATCCTGTGCTGATTTTGCTCTTCTGAAGGGAGAGTGTTACCACCCATGCCAATAATTGTCTGCATTTTTTGTTAAATTATATGAACAAGGCAGGAGTTAAATGTCAGACTTCTACTGCCAGCAACATTCTAAGAAATGTCTGTAATTTGGAAAACAGCAAATTATGCTGCAGTGCAGAGGTAGGTGGTGTCCTTTAAATGTACACACACATTTGTTTTGAAACTCAGAGTTTGCATTCATTGAAAAAGATCACACCTTTCTCCTCTCACAGTTTGAGGGAGATCTTACAAGAGGAAAAGTGTATTGACAGGAGGATCAGTATGGCCTGAAGAACAGTTTCCATGGGCTTGCCTGCTTTGCTGCTGCATGAGTTGCAGAACTTGTTTCATTGCCCCTTTGCAGTATTTTTCACAAGTAGCACATAAGTTATGTGAATTTTAAATAATAAAGTGAATTTTTAGAAAAACAGAGGCATGAAGTAAATGTTGTGGTGCTGTGTCTTTACAGAGATGTTGAGCATGAGGATTTCAAACACAAAATGGAATTGTTTGAGCTGGTTTTGGAGAGGAAGAAACATTTTGCAATCATCTGTGGTTTCTTAAATAAGAGGGCAAGGCATCTCAGGGAAAGTATGAGCCTGTATTCTGACACCACTAACCTATGGGTCTATGAACACAGCATTGTACTTGAAAAATGTTGCCCAGAGCTGTGTAAAGGCATGAAGCAAATCCAGCTATATGATCCTGAGATTGCTGCATTGCACTAATCCTTGACTACTGCCAAGTGAGACTCTGCATTCAAGGTTCTCAATGCTGTAGGTGAGTTAGATGTTTCCCTGCCACCTAGTGTTGCAACTAAGGATTAGAAGACTGCTTCATTAAACAGAGTTCAATTTATGGACATTACAGATTGCTGTCAATAGTGGCATGTTTTCTGGGGGAAAAAAGTGTAACTGAAGGTATGCAGCGGTGGACTGTTTTGTTTTGTTTTTCTTCCAGCATCTGACATTTTGTGGCTGGTGTTCTAAATGACAAGGAATTATAGCAATGTATTTTGTTTTCAGTAATCTTTAGGTATTTTTCCTCAATGATACCATCTAGTTTTCTCACACCCTTTTATACTTCTGCTTCTGTGGCAGTGAGTTTCACAGTAGAATAGTGTAGGAAAATATTTCCCTTCAGTTTTAGGTTCATTGCCTACCCTGATTCTTTTATTGTGAGGAAATAATGAATAATCATTACCTATTTAGCTCTTCTTACCAGTCATGGTTTTGCATAATGATTTTTTTTTCTCATCACTTAGGAAAATCAAGCTTGCCTGACTTCAGCTTGCCCAAGGTTGCTTATGTGTTTTGTGCTGAGTGTCTTGATTTCCCCTGCAGTCGGGAGAGTATTAGGCACCTGGGGGCAGCTCATGTCGTGTGTGTTGTATTGGGATAGATGCCTTAGCAAATAGAGTTTCTAGTCTTTCTCTGTTGACTACATGGGAACCTAGGCCAAGGAGGGCTAATAGGATATGAAGTTGATCCTTAAGGCAGTTTTGCTATTCCTGGAAGCACACACACAGAGTATTTCCCCTTTGGTTGTTTGGGTACCTGCCAGTTCCCACATTCTAAGCAAAACTGATACTTATTTTGGATCTGTCAGTGTTTTACATTGTCATTTGCAGTGTTTAGCATGTTCTTAAAACATACAGCTGTGGAGTGAAAGCATAAAAGCATGAAATAAAACTTGGCACATATTACTGACCAAATATATAAAAAGTTAAGCTTAACTAACGGGATGCCAGTATATGATTTCAGTAAGGGCCAGTTGTTGTTTCTTTTGTATTAAATAGGAGTATGCAGTAAGTGAACGTTGTGAAATGTACATATGTGTTTTCTTCTTGGATTTTTAAAGCATTTCATAAAAATAACTTTCATTGAACATACAGTTATTTGTTAATGCCAGCTGCATATTGAAGCTGCAGGACCAAGATGCTTTATTTGGTGTTTTGTGTAGGTTTATGCCAAATGAGAGGATGGGTTTTGTTCTTAGTCATTTTCTTGAGAGCTGTGTTGAACTTCCAAAATTGAACTGAAAATATTTTTTCAAGACTTCAGAATCAGCAGTAGATTTGAGAAGTCATTTCAACTTTATTACCGTTTGCTATTGTTCAAGTCCTCCTGTGAAGATGAAGGGATTTCCTAGGTAGAAGTAGCACTCCCTGTCTTAACCTCAGTTGCATCTGCTTGTTAATCCACAGGGCAAACTGCTCTAGTGCCAGCAGGAGTCAGACAACAACCTGCAGGAGACCAAAGGCAGATAGCTGCCTGTCCCCTGAGGAGGGGAGGAATATTGGAACTTCAGAGGCACTCAGCAACATTTTGGCTGGTTTGTGTGTGAAGTGCAAGTGTTTCCCCTGAAGAAACAAACCCTCACTGCATGTCTGTAAAACATAGCATTGAAAAGGTGGAGTTCAAAACAGAGCATTTTCCTCCTGCATCTTATAGCCTTCTTCACACATTTATTGTTGTTTTGTGGTTATTTAGGAAAATGTATACCGATGGTTTTTAGAACTGCAGTCTGTCATTCACAGCCACTACCTAGCAATTACAGTGGGAGTAGCTGCCTTCTCTAGGTACAGAAGCAGCTTTCAGAGCACATTTTGTTTGAAAATTCTTGATATGCAATGCAATGACACCAGAAAGCTTTTGGCAAAGCTTCAGGAATGGTGCTTATAGTCTGAAATGTTTTTTAAAGCTTTCTCTTTTGAGATCAACTGGCAAGGCAAACAGTGTTGAAAATGAAGGAATCACTTTATTTGGTCTTAAATCTTTTCAGTACCTTATGTCATAGAACCGTAAAATCATTTATGTTGGAAAAGATTTTAAAGATCATTGAGTCCAACCACTAATCCAGCACTGCCAACTCCACCACTAAACCATGTCCCCAGGTGCCACATGTACATGTCTTTTAAATACCTCCAGGTATTTAAGTGATGACTCCACCACTTCCCTGGGCAGCCTGTTCCAGTGCTTGACAACCCTTTTCGTGAAGCAATTTTTCTTAACATCCAATCTAAACCTCCCCTGGCACAACTTGTGGATGTTTCCTCTTGGCCTGTGCCTTGTTACTTGGAGAAAAGGCCGACCTGCACCTCACTACAACCTCTTGTCAGGTAGTTGTAGAGAATGATAAGGTTTTCCCTCTCAGCCTCCTTTTCTCCAGGCTAAACACCACTAGCTCCCTCAGCCACTCCTCATCAGACTTATGCTATAGATTCTTTACCAGCTTCGTTCCCTTCTCTGGACACACTCCAGCACCTCAATCTCTTCTAGTGAGAGGCCCAAAACTGAATAAGGGATTCAAGGTGCAGCCTCACCAGTGCTGAGTACAGGGGGTCAATCCCTGCCTTGGGCCTGCTGGCCACACCATTGCTGATACAAGCCCAGATGCCATGGGCCTTCTTGGCCACCTGGGCACACTGCTGGCTCATGTGCAGCCACTGTTGACCAGCCCCCCAAGGTCCTTTGCAGCTGGGCAGCTTTCCAGTCACTCTGCCCCAAGCCTGTAGTGCTGCTTGGGGTTGTTGTGACTTAAGTGCAGGACCTGGAACTTGGTATTGTTGAACCTCATACATTCGGACTCAGGCCCTCGATCCAGCCTGTCCAGATCCCTCTGTAGAGCATGTCCTTGTGCTGCAAGGAACATCCCCAGTGTACAGAGGTGTTTTGGTGAGCACTGTATGTTACAGGGTCATAAAATTGCAGTGTTAAGTACATATAGAACAAACTGCTGTCATGGTTTCCTCTTCATGATATTTAAAAGGAAAATGATACATAGTTTGTTTCCTGAATACTTCCGTGTAAAAATAGGTGGTACAGGTCAGCGCTTAAATTACAGTTATCTTTCTCATACATGCTCCCCACATCCCATTGTTTCTACTGTTAGATACGAGGTGGTCTCTCCCTTGATCCAGAAATCCTAGTTTCAGATGGCAGGTGAGTACCAGCAGGATTGGGGAAGCTAATTGTTTTGGGTTATTCTGGGAAAAGATGCAAAGCTAGGGAAAATGTGATCAGAGAGAGTGGAATTATGCAGATTAATCTGAGAAATGCAAAAGATTTTGTTTCCTAGATCCTTTGGCATCTGCTTACTTGGAAGAAAGAACACTGCAGTCAATGATGTAGGGACTGCAAATAACAAGGCTAGTTCCTTATCTGACTCATTGGAAACCTCTGTTTCAGACAGTTTCTATATGGAGTTTTGTGACAAAGTTTAAATTCACACTTCCAAGGTCTATTAAAGAATATTTAGAAGAGGTATGTTGAGCTTACTTCTTGAAAATACGTTGGCCTCATCATAGAGTTTTTGCAAAAATCCCCAAAACACAGCACAAAACCCATCACCCCCAAACCCTTTAATTTATCTTCAATGCTGAAATGTTTTTGGTAACAGGAAATAAACCAAACGTGCTTCTATTTGTATAATCCTGGATAATTTTAGCTTCTCCTGAAAGTTAATCATAATGCTTACACTGTGTCCTAGTTTTCTCCTGGTTCATAGGAAAAACAACTCTCTGACAAAATAAGGATCTTTCTTTAGCTGTACTGCTTCTGTTTTGGTGCCTGTGTTTGATTATGTCAACAGTTCCACACAAGAAATGTGATTGACGAGCTCAGTAGGAGGCTATATAGGGACAAGGACCTTTGTTATCATCTCTTCCAGTCTGGAGGGAATTCAGATGGAGCCCCCTCCTGCATCACATTTCTTCATCCTAGCCGTTTCTGTTCAAAAAAAGGCTGGTTTAGCAAGGGGTTGCACCTGGTTAGGTAGTGTGGTAGTTCTGTTCTCTTGAATGACGTAAAAAATGTAGGAGCTTGGTTTAGCTGAGAAGGTTGCTGTGAAGAGAGGATAGTTTGAAACATGGCAGGTAAGTAATTTTGTGCAAATTTTCTGAAGGTCATGTTCCTGGTGGAGGGCTGGAGTTTATCCAAAGGGTTAGTATTTTTTTTCTTTTTTTTTCCTTTTATTTTTCTTTTCTTATAACTGCTCTGCATCTCTGTTAGGTAAACAAGGACAAACCCACTTTTAAAATATTTGGGTCTGACTGTAGAAATCCAGTGGATCTGACTCTTCAGAGTGCCCCAAATCCCAGTTATATTTTCTTCTAAAAAACCTGAGACTGATGCTAACTACCATTAAGAGCTGCTCTTCATTTTAGACATGATGCTTCTAATTTCTAGTTTGTGTCATGACCTGCTTAAGGAGATTAAATGATGCAGGATAATTGATTCCTCATCTGGGAGTCAGACTGAAAGTATTAAATCAATCCTGTCCCCTTTTATGTTATTGCCATTGAAATTTCTTTGAAGCAGCTTTGTTTCCTCTTCTGCCTCTTTCCCTGAGTAGTGAACTAGGTAATACTATTTCTTTTGTGTGCTTGGCCTGCTTTTTCTCTGGGAGTAAATAGCAGAGCTTAGCTCTAGTCTCTCTAATCTGCTGGGATATGTCTTTAGAGAATAAGTTTTCATTCCACAAATACAATGCAAAATGTTTCTGGTGACCCTGTGTCCATCTCTGGGTATGGATTCTTTACGTCTATAGCTAATGGGCTAATTGTAGCTTGTAGAAAATTATGACTTGCTGGATTTTACTCTTAGGAACACTGACCACAATACTTAAGAGAGGTAAGACTGGTGATGTTCCTTCCTTTTAACAGAAGGTAAGGATTTACATTTGCATCCAGTATTTCAGCCCTTATGTCCCATCATGTCTTCACTGCTATCGTCACTACCAGTAGTTGGGTTAAAAGCTGGACTTAACATGGTCACATGGATATCATGATGTGCACGTGCACTCTGACATAATTCAACTCTCCACCTCTGCAAAACTCAGACTGAAGCAAAGCTCCCAGACACGTGGTGCTCATCTCACAGCTGGCAAACCAGCACGAACTGCAGTGGGAGCACATATGGAGCAGAAATGGCCGACGCTCCTCTGCATTGGGTACCAGATTCTGTCACTGCTAACCTGAACCAAGCCCAGCTCACCACGGTACCCTTGGGAACAGCCACAACCTGCCATTCACACAGTGGTGGGGTTATGTGGAGACGGCTGGTGAGGTGGGCTCTAGGGCATCAGTTAATATGCTCTGCCAGACCCTTGCTGGCTTTGGACCTTCACACCTTGTTTCCTGAGCAGGCAGCTGTGGGATGTGTCAGTGCCTCAGGACAGACTGGAGTGGCACCAGCCAGGCTCATGCTGTCACACCACTGCTTGGGTGTAAAGTTAAAGGCAGGCTTGAAGAAAACATCAGGGCCTGCCCTTGCACTGAGGAGGGAATAGCAGAGAAAATAAGCAGAGGAATCTCTCTCAGTACCATTCAGTTTTGACTGATATCCACAGCAAATACAAGGAAGTTTAAAACCTGCTGGGTAATTTATTCTTCACATTTCTCTGTTAAAATAAGTACATAAGAATAACACACAACCAGCATGAAACGTGCAATACAGTGTCAGCTTTGTAATTTTTCCCATCTCTTATTAACTACTGTTTTCCGGTTCTACATTTTGGATAAGGCCATATATGTAAACATAGCCTCTTTTGTCACAGAGATACTCAATTGTGGACACTTTTAAAAATACATTTTTCCAATCCTTCTGGAAGTACAGGAGCCAAAAGGACTTCTTTTATTTTAGTTTGTAGTATTTCTGTTATCAGTGATCCCTTCCCATCTGCAGATATCTACCACTTCCATGAATAAGGAAAACAACTTCTTCATCTAGAGGGCTTTTTAGAGACAGGACTCTTTGAAGTCATATTTACAATTAAAAACCCCCAAACAAAAAAATAAGCAAAAAAAGGCTGCCCAAGTTTTTAATCTCCTTAAAAGCAGAATACTGGAAAATGCTGCTGCAGAAATATCTGTAGCCCAGGAAGGACATGCCACTGCTCACAGCCCCCAGTGTATGATGTGCATGGGAGGAGAAGAAAGATTGCTGACACATGCATAACTTTTTATGCCTACTCAGCAGACCTGTTGCTGTGGTTACTAACCAGAACCTCTCTTGAATGAGTGTTATTTGCACCACACCAGATAGCTGATAAATCACATAGTAGAATTTTCTGTCCCTTGTATTACTGTCCAATCTTTTTTCTAAGTGCTGTGACTTAATTTGCAGCAATTTACACATAAATTATTTGGACAGGACACATTAATATAAAACATAATACTGAAGCAGGTATGCAGTCACTTTCACGAACTCCGGTATCACCTGCATAACATCAGAAATGATTTTTTGTCTTATATATTGATGTTCAAGTTGTTGCAATTTGATGAATAATGCTAAGCTGAGGAAAAATATGCTTGATTTTTAATATAATACTAATAACATAGTTACTGTAGCACATTTATTGCAAAGGGAAGTGAGATGCCTTTTGCAGTTCATCCGTCTGCTGCAAGCATTTCTGTACAGGCAGCATCACAACAATGAAGCATACATGAAGATTAAATAGGATCATTGCATAAGGATTTAATGCTGTTGTCTCTATATTTTCTGCTGCTTTGTTGTCATTACTGGCTTATCCTCTCAGGTTGACAGATTTCCTTCTTCCACCTACCTTGACTATATATTATTCTGAGTCTTAAGCTATTGTCAAGTGTTTTAGCCTCATTGTTACAGGTGCTGTTCTAACACATCAAAAAAGCCAATAATAATAATAAATGTGTCTTGCGATACCTTTTAGAATTCTGAAAATAAATATGCTGTCACAGATTTCTGTAAATTAAAACCAGGAAAATGCCAAAATTTATGAAAAAAAAGCAAAAGACTGATGTTATATTGGTAAATCATCGCTCCAGAAGAAGGCAACCTTTCTGACTGGGCAATGTAGCAGCTTGTTTGTGTGGTTCAGTGCTGTGCCTAATAGCTTTCTAGACACTGAGGGTAACTGCAGCACGCTGTCTTCTGTCCCTGTCACATTGAGGAGTTGTGTTCTGTTATGTCACTTATGTAATGGAAATATGAATTACCTTCTGTGGTGCATGAGTAAGAGCTCAGCATCTAAGCCTGACATTGTGCCTACAATAACATCTTAACTACAGCTGCAGCCATTTCCATAAATTAATCTTCAATGGTATAATTGGATAAAGAGGCTGCAGCCAGGATTTCTCCTATCTTTTTCATTTTGAACATCCACAGAGCTCAGCAGGTGACATGTTTATCTCACATCATAGTACTGCACCTGCCACCCTCTTTCTTTTTTATGGATGAAGCCACCTTTAGTGGCTTTAGTGTGGGAGAAATACTCTCAGTTCTCTGGTCCAGTCTCCTGACTATATAGAAAAAACAAAACAAAACACACAAGTGCCATTGATACTTCTCGCTCTTTAGATTCATTCTATGACATCAGTTGCATTTACTGGCCTATGGTGTAACTATTAACAAGGGTCTCACAGGTGTTTTCAATGTTACTAACTCTTCTGTATATAAAAAGCTTTTGTTCCTATAACTCACTTCAAGAGGAATAATTTTAGTGGGGTGCCTTTACGGGTACAGGCTTAGAATTCTGACTTAGAAGCAACCACGCACATTTGTTCTGAATAACCCCAGTTCATCTGTTTTTTAAGTACCCCAAATCAGTGCTCCGCTAGAGAGAACAGGACTAAGACGGTGGCTTGAAATAGCAAAAATAAATACCAACAAAAGGGTTTTCTTGGCTGCACCACCCTTTCACCAAAATCTATCATATTACATTTTTTAATATAATTTCAACACTTAGATGGTCTTTTCTAACAACCTACATTAAGCCAGCTTCTCTTCTTTTAAACACAGTTTACTGAGAAAACTAGTTCCAT
Source organism: Neopelma chrysocephalum (assembly GCF_003984885.1). Taxonomy (NCBI): domain Eukaryota; kingdom Metazoa; phylum Chordata; class Aves; order Passeriformes; family Pipridae; genus Neopelma; species Neopelma chrysocephalum. The sequence goes on along the minus strand of NW_020897695.1, from coordinate 2,793,938 downwards.
CAGTTGCACGGCTGCTGTCTTGAACTTGCAGAGGAAAGTATTTTGGAAATAATGAATCAAAGACTAGTGCTGCAGTGTCTTGAGGATTTTGGGGTACTAGTTCTCCTGAGTGAGCTCTGATCTCCAACTAAGGAGGTGTATAAAGAAGAACAAAAAACCACTGTAACTTAAGCTATATGTTGCAGTGTTTGCCTTTTGTTATCTTCCTTTCACAGATAAAACATGGAACAAAGGCTCTTTGAAATTCTCTTCTCTTAAGATGTGTCCTTCCTGCTTTCCTTCCTTGATTTGTCCTAATTATTATAATTTTGTGTTTTCTGTTTACACAGCAATCTCCATTCAAAGATTTTAAAGATGCAGCTCTGAGTAAATGCTTTCCCTGTTTCTTGTGTGAGGTAATTGAATTACTGTGGGGGTACAAGATTTATCCAAAGCCAAGCAGCAAGCTTATGGCAGAACAACATACACCCCAGGCTCTCTTGATTCCCAGGACTGTGCTCTAACCACTCATCCTTGCTGCTTTATGCAGTTCCTGACAGCTTATACAGAAAGGAAGCATCAAAGATTTCTGTGTCACCAGTGTGTAATCATTCTGTAGACAGTCTAATAATTCTTAGGTAGATTATACTCAGCCATAATCATCTCCAGTGTAATTAGAGAATAGACTTAGTCATCTAAGTGAGCATAATATGGGCAATATAAGTGGTGTGTTATAGGATATAATTTAAACCCTTTTTTAAATTGCACCTGCTCTTTTCATCAGCTATCTTTCTGATTCTAAGAAGCAAGCTGCCTGTGATGCAGCTCATCCTTGATGTAACTCTGGAGCAAGGAATTTGGGTTGTTATGTTCAACTGAAGTTGTTACAATTAAATTGGTATAAAGTCCTCAGCTTTTCAGTGATTCACATCACCTTTCAGTTATATATTTTAAGCAGGAGATATACAGTCTTTTCTTTTTCTGTTGCAGAACACATTGAAATGTAATTCTGGTGACAGCAAAATTGATAGCAGAGAAAAGCAATGGTCTTGATTAAAATATATAATGGTAGTAGTATGAAGGGCTCCATGTTACTAATTATCGGCCCTGCTTTTTAATCAAAAGCATTAAGCCTAAGTACTGACTTCTTAGTCCCTATACAGGTTACCGACATACCCCCAAAAAGGTGCAGATGCCACAGTATTTCACATTCACTGAAACTGGGAGCAGAAAATTATTTTCTTATTTAGTTACATAATGAAACTGCAACTTCTGGTCTGCATTTAAGTTTGACAGCAACAGTGTCCAAAGCTTATCCATAATTTCTGAACACATGCAGACCCATGTCTTTAAACTAATATGGGATAGATCCAGATATTAGGAAAAAATTCTTTACTGTGGAGGGTGATGAGGCAGAGGAACAGTTTGCCCAGAGAAGTTGTGGATGTCTCATCCCTGGAAGTGTTCAAGACCAGGTTGACTGGGGCTTTGAGCAACCTGGTCTAGTTGAAGGTGTCCCCGCCTACGGCAGGGAACTAGATGATCTTTAAGGTCCTTTCCAACCCAAACCATTCTATGATATCAGGAAAAGCAAATATCCTGAGGAACTCAACGCTGGCCATCAAGCTGTGCAGCACTACAGAGGACATGCTGATGGAGTACTTTCAGGTAATTGCTTCTACTGGCAAAAAAGAAAATCTGTGAAATGAGACAATAGCTGAGAATAAACTTCTTGAAACCAGGTACAAAGCTCTTTTATAGATTTCTATATTTTCTGAGCCACCCACAAGTTCCACATTGCTTTACCAACCCAACATACTTCCTTCTTGTTGCTCTTATGCAGAAACACTCTGTTTTTTAATGCTCTTTATTCTGTCTGCTGGCTCACCCTTGCCTCTCTGACCTCTTCCCCAGCTTCCTATCTTCTCATCAAACATACTTGGCAGTCTCTTTTCCACACTGTGTCTGGTCTGAGGCAGGAATTGGTGAAGTATGCAGCAAGGTTCCTCTCTTTGAAGACAGAGATAGAAACATAAAGGTGCTGCCTTATCACCAGCAGATCATGTTTAGCAGTTTAACCATTTATCCAGGGACCTGCGTGATGATGCCTAGCAGTGAAACTATTTTCACCTCTATATGGAGGCACAGGTTGTATGCTGAGGATGGAGCACACAGGACAGCCCCTGTTGGGTGGGTTTGGCAAACAGAGCAGGCCGCCGGCTCCACGTGACAGGACCAAGGCTTGCTATGCTCTGAATGGTACCTCAGAGGGACAGTCAGTGCCATCGTGCTTTTGGCCTCGTGGTGGTGGTGCTGCTGCACCCAAACAGCTGAGAGGTCCATGGGGTTCAGCTGCTGGGGCAGGAGCCCACTATGACACTTCACATGCAGCCAGCAGAGAAGTCCCCAGTCATGAATCACAGAATCACAGAATCATTTAGGTTGGAAAAGACCTCTGAGATCATCGAGTCCGACCTTTGACTGAACATCACCTTGTCAACTAGACCATGGCACTAAGTGCCAATCCAGTCATTTCTCAAACACCTACAGGGATGGTGCCATTGTGCTGTCTACTCTCTTATATGGGTCCGAATCATGGGTCATTTACTGCCACCACCTGCAACTCCTAGAACACTTCCATCAACGCTGTCTCCGTACAATCCTAAACATCCACTGGTCAGACTATGTAACTAACATGTCTGTTCTAGAACAGGCAGCAGTTACGAGTATAGAGGACATGTTGCTGAGAACACAGCTGTGTTGGGCAGGGCACACCTCAAGGATGAAGGACCACCGCCTCCCTAAGATCCTGCTTTATGGTGAACTTGCCACTGGGTGCCGCAAGAGAGGAGCCCCGAAAAGGAGATACAAGGACTCCCTGAAGCAACATCTCAGCCTTGGCCACATTGATCTTCATTGCTGGTCTACCCTGGCCTCCAATCAGGAGCTCTGGAGACACACTATGCATGACGCTGCTGCTTCCTTTGAGAACACACGTAGGATCACCATCGAAGACAAAAGACAACGCAGAAAGAATTGTATCCTGCCAATACCATCTGAGGAGTCTTTCTGCTGTGCCTTTTTCAACCGACCTTGTCTATTCTCGCATTGGCGTCTTTAGCCACCAACGCGCTTGTAGCAAATGCAGGCAGAGTCCTTCCCAAATCTTCGTTTGCGAAGACTAGCCATGATGACATGATGACAGGGATAGTGACTCCACCACCTCCCTGGGCAGCCAGTTCCAGTGCTTAACAACCCTTTCTGTGAAGAAATTACTACTGATGAAGTCATCCCTTCAGCTTTGCTAAGTTTGGTGTAGTTTCTATGCAGCGGTTTGACTGGTTAATGGGGTAGCAGCCATATTTTAAATAACCTGCTTTACTTTCTAGACTTATCCTCTGTGTGAGACAGATGAGTACAAGCTAACCATTTAATTATATGAATAAAAAAGTCCCTTTTCCACGGGAAGGGTGCATTCGTGCATCTCGTCCCCGAGACGGGCTGAGGGATGACACGCGAAACGTGGATGCCTCCTCACAGAATCACAGGATAGGTGAGGGTGGAAGGGACCACAGTAGGTCATCTGGTCCAACCTCCCTACTCAAGCAGGGTCATCCTAGAGCATATTGCACAGGATTGCATCCGAACGGTTCTTGAATATCTCCGCCGAGGGAGAATCCCCACCCTCTCCGGGCATTCCCCGGGGGTTCGGGGCCACAGCACGGACACGCCCTCCCCGCCCCCCGGCCGGGACTCTGCGCGGAGCGGTTCGGCGGCGGCTGCGCGCGCAGGGGGTGGGAGCCGGCGCCGCCGGGGGACCGGAGCGGCAGGAGCGGGAGGCGCTCAGGTACGGGAGCGGTGCGGGAACGCCGCGGGGCAGGGCGGCATCTGCGCGGCATCAGCCCGGGCATCAGCCCGGGCATCTCCGCGGCATCTCCCCGGCATCTCCCCGTCACTTTCCTCCTCGGAGCGGCGCCCCCGGGCTGGTGTGTTACTGCTCGGCGCGGGGGAAAGTGGCGAGGTCTGCGAGCAGCGACCTTCTCTGCGGGGCTCGCCCCGCCAGCGCCGGGCGGCGGCGGTGGACAGGGAGGAAGGCAGGGAGGGAAAGAGCGAGAGGGCTGGCGGGGATGGCGCGAGAGGATGGCGCAGAGCCGGTTTCCCGTGGTTGGTGCGGGCGATGTCCGCCGGCGGCGATATCCGCCAGCGGCGATGTCCCCAAGGCGATGTCTCCCAGCGGTGATGTCCCCTGGCGCCTCCCCGCACCTGCAGCCCCGGGCGGGGCCGCGGGCACCGCGTAACGGGGCTGCGCCGCCGCCTCCCCCGGCCCGGCCGTGCGGGTGGGGGTCCGCGGCAGGGGGAGGACTCGGTGACTGGGGCTGGTGTTGGCAAACACCGTCCCCGGCTGTCCTTCGCATTCCCGTCTGAAGCAAGGCTCTCCGATCTCTCGTCTTTCCCTGGCTGCCCGCTATACTCGCTACTGCATTCCCTTCAGCAATTTAAGGGCCAGGCGTGGGTTGCTCCCCCCTTCTTTTTCTTGAAGGTGCCTTTTCATATGGTCACCTTGAAACCTAGATGCCTTAATGTGCCTTTCTAAGCATAACCTTACGCTCAGGTGGGTATGTGATGATTTCAGTCACTAAAGCAGGCTGATGGGCAGACATACCTTCCTGCAAGAGCCTGCGAAACTGGCATTTCTGTTTATGCTGCTATAGTAATTCTAGAGGCCGCGATTAACCTACCTTAAAAAGCAAAAAAACCAAAAAAATAAAACCCTATTTTCTCCAGTACTGATAAGCAAAGAGGAAATAAATCATATTAAAACCAAAATCTCAAACAGAAGACAGCTTTGTTAGGGCCTTGATCCTATGAGTGGACTTATGCATAAATCTAACCCTCTGAAAGCCATCCATGCCTGTAAGATATGAAACTTTAATAATCCCAGAGATGCGGTTGTGCTACAATACACTTGGTAAATTCTGTGATGTGAACTGTCTAATGCTAAATATACTCAGTAGTTTAGAAGATAATAAATACATGAACTTGTGAGAAATGACTGACTCATTTGGTTATAGGCTATTACTGTTTCAGCTATTGCTCTCAAAGCTGCTTTAGAATTAGAGATTTAAGGCACCTCCAAGCACACTGGTTTGTTCATAGCATGCACTCCAAATTTTCCAGCCAAACAAAAAGAAATCTTGAAACAAATCCTCAATCGTATATTTTTAGGAAGTTGATCTCTGTGAACACAGGACTTCCAGTGATTTTAGATGAACTAAGACTGAAGTTAACTTAAACCATTCATAGTGCCGTGGACTGTTCCAAGCAGCTTATGTCCCGGAGCTTACACAGACTGTCTAAAAAGACAGGTGTTATATTGAGGTAAATGTGGTGGATGGAAATCCTTTATTAGTATCAGTCAGTTTTTACTCCCCAGGAAAGTATTTCTGATGCTTAGAGTTTGAGATTTTATGGCAACTTCTCATTTTGGAAGACATTTGTAAGTTTTTTTTTCCTGGCAAAGTAAGGCATAAGCTCCGTTTATTTACACTTGCTGAGTTCAGTATGTATGGTAAATGGTGCTGAATTTGGCTCTTCATCCTCTCCTCCAGAAGTCACCAACTATGGGTGCTTTGCACAGCTTGAGTGTGGAAAAGTGTGCTAGTTTATGCCAGGAGCTTCCAGTAAGAATTTCTTGCTTTATTATGGACATTGTCTCTGTAATGTATTGGCCTTCTCTTTCTGTAAATTCAGCAGATTGAGAAACAGAATTGTTACCTAGACCTGCTTCTCTGTGTGGTAACCAAATGGCTGGTTTCTGACACAAAGTGCCGTGTTACATCCTCACATTTGCAAAGTCTCATTGCTGTTGTTTTAGGGTGTATTTAAAACTAAAGGGAACCTTCCAACAAGCTACTTTGATGCTTTTTATTTTGCCCCTTTTTAACATAACAATGTTGCTAATTTGAATTGACTGTCAGTCAGTGTGCATTAGCCAGCTGTGTGTGGAGGTGGACAGCCTCCCTTGTGCAGTGATCAAGACCTGACTGAACCACAAAACGAGATTGTGCTGCCTCTTTACAAAAAGCGAAAGCTACATGCCCAAGTATTATGCAGCAGTTAGCAACTTCTCATTATGAAGTTGTGTGCTGCACAAAGATGCTTTAGATGCCAGCAGCTCCTAACACGGGTCTCTGTCCCAGTGGCAGAAGCAGGAAAACAGTTGCTTCTTTACAAAATGGAGAGTGTTACAAATATGACCTTAGACTACGGTCTGGAATATCAGCTACAAAAGGGATAGAGTTCTGTGACTGCTTGGAGACTTAATTAAAAGCATTGACATCCAGTCAGTGAAAAGTCTGTATAAATAATGAATTTTCCCTGTATGCACAGCCTGTGATGGAAATGAGTCTGAAACCTGTTGTCTTCTGGATGACTGACCCCGATTTGTTTTTAAATAGAACTATGTTTTCATTAGCATAATTCATATTACTTGGGGCAAAAAATAAGATCCTGTCTTATTTTGAAAGATGCATACTTTGAAAACTTGGATAAGGGTGTATTGTAGAATTAAAATGGTTGGTCAAGGGACTGTAAACTTTTGTAACAGCTGAAGTCTTGCCATTTGTTAGGACTTTAAATGCTGAAGAGTTTTAGCATGCTCATTTGGTGACCACTATCTGTTTTTATACGGTTTTAAGCAATCTGGCTGCTCTTGCCAGGAATATTCCTTATTTTCCCACATACAGCAAGAGAAATATTTTCTATTCTTTCCAGGCTTATTATGCCTTTATTCAGGTAAATGACTGAAAGGAGCATACAACTTAGGAAAGCTTTGAAGTGCAACTTGATCTTATGCCCATGTAGGGAATTGCTACTTCCTGTAATTGAAAAATAAAAGAAATTTATTGGAGAAAATGGCCATCCCAAATCTCTGACTGAAGGTTTGAGATATTGCCTATTTTGAGGAAATTATTGATAAAATTTCAGCATGTAGTTAATATAAAAAAAAAAGAAAAAAGTTGAGCATGGCTTGCTAAATTTCAGCTATTGATAAACTCCTCTTGGATATCTTGTCAGGCACAGCTTAGAGAGACAAAGACAATCAAAGTTGAATGTGGCACCTTCAAGCGGTAAGTTGGTGCCATCATCCATTGATAGTAAGGAAACAGTCAAACAATTTGACGAAGGTCTGATAATGAAATGTCCAGACCATAAGGACACAGGGATCTGGCATGGTTTTGTGCTTTATATTCAGGAACAGTCTCTTAATACGTGCAACCTTTCTCTCTCCTGATAAGTCATGCATTAGAACTGTCCAAATTGTCAATAAAAAAATAACCTTTCAGTGTTTCCTAAGATGGGAACAGTATTATTATTGTGTCTTTCAGTTTGCTGTCTTTGTTCTGTGCTTGCAGCTGAATGAATTTTGCTTTTCATTTCTGTTTCTGGAAGCATTGCTTTTCTGCAGGGTGCAGAGATCACATGTCTCTATGTGCATAAGACTGTAGGCTTGATTTGTAAAGGAAAATACAAGCTTGTCTCAGGCACAAGAAACATCTTAATTTGAAAGTTATAAGAGAGGTTCAAACCTGATAACTTAGCCCTGAACGAAGTTTTCACAATTGTCACTGACCTTTCTTTTGCCACCCCATTAAAAATATGGGAGAGTTGAGAATAAATTATGCATGACTCATTCAATATATTCTTCCTTTCATGATGAGACAGCCTTGATCCAAATATGAGGACTCTGGTTCAGATACTGCCTTTCAGTTTTTTATTGTAAATGTTTCTTGCAGGTTATGTCACTTACCCTTTCTGGTCACTATGAAAACAGGTTTATTGAAATCTTTAAACATTCCTGAAATAGCTCAGCAGTGTTAGCACAGCTGGGGTTCTGTTTTATAAAACCTCAAAATATAGTGAGGAAAAGTCATCCTTTAATACACAGAAACACATTATATGTCTTCGTAAAAGGCTTAATGTGTTCTCTGGACTTTAAAAGCAGCTCAAATCTCGTTTGTAAGATTTTGTTAGAGAAAATGTGGTCATCAACCAGAATTCACTCAGAACTTAGCGGAAAGGAGTTTAGCAGCCTCTGTATTTCTGGTACCTAAAACATCTGTTAAAGATGATCTTTAATTTGAAGAAACTATAGAAGCGAGGGTGGACAGGTTAGGGTATATGATCAATAAAACTGTGGAGGTCTGAGATGAAACCTCAGTCTTAACCCTCCCACCGTTGTTTTTGTGGACACCCAAGTTGTCTTGAAAACATAATGTTGATTATTACCAGCATTAACAACAGATTATCCAGGACAATCACAGGTGTGCTTGACGAAGTGGGAGTTAAGGGAGGTTTAGACTTCACCCTGTACTTTGGTTATGTCTATGCTTCAGAAAGCTTGATGGTTATGCCAGCAAAACTCTTGAAGACAAACAGAAAATGTTTGAAAGATGAGTTTGTGTGATATATCTATGCAACCTCACTAAGGTGAATGAAAGCAAGGTGTGTTGTTCCTGGTTCCATCCATGCTGGAAGGTTTGCTAGCATTGCTGTGGTGATTAATGAACGAAGCAATTATGCTCCTAGGTGAAGGTTTGCCTCGATTAAGCTGAATTTTTGCCAGCTTCTGAATCAAACCAATACAAGGCAAATTTTACAGTTCAATGCTACTCATCCCAACACGAGGTGAATGCTTCTTTGTTGTCAGTGCTGACTGCTTGGTCTCACTGAAGCTTTCATCCTTACTGTCTACTTGAGCATTGCTTTGATTTCTTGTGAAGAGGAGCTGTAGTGGTAGTAGCTAACTTCTCATGTAATACCTTTTACAGGTATTGCAACATTACATTGTTCTACATGACAGTGACTGGATATTCTTAAATTTTTGAACAAGAGACTATATTGGTGTAGAAAACAAAACTTCTGCATAGTGTGTTAAGGGTAGAACTGTTTGTACATGTCCATCACTTAAAATGTCTTAAATGGTGTGTTGCTAGGAAAGGACTTGCTCTGCACAGGAATAGCTGCTTCAGAATTTTTCATTTGGTGTAAATCTTAATTAAGATTAACAGCAAATACTAATTAACATTTCAAAAACTTGCATTAAAACCAAAGGGTTTTTATATGTGGTGCTGGGGGCATCTTTAGCTTTTCTTGAGAAAAAGTTACAGGGCATTAAGTGAGCAGCAATTAAAAGAAGTGTTAAAAGCAAATAATGGTTCAGTTCAATAAGTACGAGTGAAATTTCAAGACAGACCCTTACTCTGACCCTTTTGTCTCACACTAATCCTTTTCCTCACCCACTGCTTTCTAGTGAGTGCTGCACTTCCATTATAAACCTATTGTTTTGTTTTTCAGTTGAAAGAAAAGAGAGAAAAGAGCAGGAGCAGTTTTAATGTTATAGAAATAAGTTTTGGAATTGTTTGAACAATAAGTTATTAGAAGAGCTTCAAGATTGTAATAGTTCATAATACTGTATCTTTATTTTTGGTAATTTTTTTCCTCAGTAGATAAGACAGCAATTGTGAAAGCTACTGTCAGCAAGCTAGTTTTCATATAATTTGTAACTTCGTAAAACTAGTAATTACTTCGTGCTTAATGTCTTCAGGGTATTTTGGCAAACAAGGAAAATTAATCGGCTTGAAAAGAGTTGATATCTATTTGATATGGGAGGATAAAGTTGTTTTTCTGAGAAGTAATATTATTGTAGCAGTCAGATTCTTGAGCTTTATGAAAGATTATTTCAGTACCAAATTACAGCTTTCAGAGAAGTACACAGTGTTATTCTGGAAAGAATACCCAAACCACAAGAAGTCTAGAGTAAGTTAATAAGAAAATCTTCCTTTCTTTAGTTTGGACTCCGTCATGCTAAGCTCAGAGTGCTTTGTTGTGGATACATAGCTATTTCGATTTTCTTGGGTTGGGGGGGAAGGCTCTTAAACACACTGAATTATTTTGTGCCTGTCTCTATTCTCCTAAGAGCATGGCTTCAGCCTCTGACACTCATGTTCATGAGGAGAGGATAGAGTGCTGCAGTCTGTCCTCCTCCATATGTGTTGCTATAACAGCATTATTTGTTTGTTCCTTTTTTTTAATAAGTAAAAAATGACATCTAAGTGAAACTTTCATTAGACTGTGTAACAACCTGTATGTACAGACTTAAACAATAGCAATTTTATTTCTTGTTGACCACTCTAAAAGTCTGAATGTGGGTAAATTTTGACTCTAACAGTAAAAATTGTTCTAATTAGAAGTTATGAGCCTTCTTAATACATGTCAGCAATTTTAAGGTCCTCATACTGTGACAGAGAGTATTTTTCATGTCTTAATATTTTCAACCTGAAGATTAGTATTGTATGTTTATCAAGTATGGGTTAGTTTTCCTGAGGTGGTGCTAGACAACACCACGTCCGTGTTTACCCTATTTTAGGAGTATAGTGTTGTTCAGACATATTTATAAAACCCTTAAAATTGTCATCCCCATTGTTTCACATTGTGATGTTTGGAGCCAGACATTTGTCCAGAGAAGGGCAATGAAGCTCATGGAGGGTCTAGAGAGTAAGTCATATGAGAAGCAGCTGAGGGAACTGGGGGTGTTCAGCCTGGAGAAAAGGAGGCTCAGGGGACACCTGATTACTCTCTACAACTACCTGAAAGGAGGTTGTAGCAAGGTGGGAGTTGGCCTCTTTTTCCAGGCAACCAGTGATAGGACAAGAGGAAATGGTGTCAGGCTGCACTAGGGGAGGTTCAGGTTGGATATCAGAAAGAATTTCATCACTGAAAAGGTGGTTAAGCATTGAAACAGACTGCCCAGGGAGGTGGCGGAATCACCATTCCTGGAAGTGTTCAAGAAATGACTGGACACAGAACTTAGTGCAATGGTTTAGCTGACGTGGTGGTGTTCACGCAAGGGTTGGGCTCTGATCATGGAGGTATTTTCCAACCTTTTTGATTCTATGATTGCCCAGTGAATGTTACTTCTTTCTTTCTGAATCAAAGTACTTATGAACTCAGCTGTTTTATCATTGACAACAGTGGTGTTATGTTCATAAAATTAATTTGGCTTGTCAGTTGTTAAATGTGATTTCTCACAATGAGAGAAGATCTTAATAAAGGAACTTGTTAAATAAACCTTCTTCATAGTGTCAGAACACAGGACACTCTGGAAAAAAATATGACCACATGCTGTAGTATATTTTGTCAAATAAAAAGATAGCAAGTGGAGTGTGGCTGTTGTGGCTGTTGCTCACACCTCTTTTTTCAACCTTTATGCCTGCAGTGATTCTAGGTCAACCAAGCAGGATGCCTGTTAACTCCCTGAAACTGCAGCAGTTACGTAGTGGAATAGCATAATGTACAGCTCTTTGTCTCTTTCCAGGGCTTCCATATGCAGAATGATTTTGGATATAGCCTATAGTGGTCTGTATGGTGCCTGTTTCTCTTAACTTTCAAGTGACCCATCTCTGAGTACAATGGTTTGCAATCAAGACATATGGTGTATGTTTACCTCTGTCTACACCAGAATGCAGGTTACAGGTATGGTTTGTTGGGAGAATTGGGCCTGTATGCAAAGATGCTCTCTGGTAAAGAACTTTGTGAATGGTCAACGAGGTATCCTTTGAGATCTGTTTGCAATCATTTTTGTTTTCCAAGGTTTTCAGGAATGCCTTTCATTGAAGGAGTAAATAATCTGTGAAAAAAGTGTAGGAATTATAACAGTAGGTGGATTTGTAAGTCAGGCTGATTTATCAGAGGTACTGTGAAGGAGGAGTGTTCTGCTCCTTCTGTGGATGAAAAATGTTTGTTTGATATTGAGTCAGTATGGTGCCTTGTAAGAGGGCAAAGAGGTGGCAAATGTGTGAAAATGAGAACGGGGACAACCTCAAGTTGAACAAAGGAAAAACAGAAAATGAAGTAGGCAAGTAGAAATGTCCTGCTTAGATAGGTGGCTGCTAACAGACTGTTTTAGTTACGTGATGGAGGAAGATGAAGTACAGAAGTGTTCTGAACAAATACAGGTTGTGGTTGTATCTGAGAAATGGCCATCTTTATCATATTTAAAATGAACCAAATGAGGTTCTAGGAAAAAGTGCTACCCAGCAAACTGCGTAGATTTAACTGTAGTAGGCTGCTAGGTGGCTTCCTTCTTTAGAAATGTAATGTAAGATCCCAGTGCCAACTTCTCTTATGACAATCACATTTTCAGTATAAGGCTCTAATATTCAACTTGGTGTTTAACTGTTCTATACTCCCCTGTATGAAATATACTGTGTGTTGAAGGGACTCTATGTATAGAGGAGCTTACTCATACTTACAAAATACTCTGTGCGTTGAAGTGAACTCTAGTTATAGAGGAGCTTACTCATACTTTCATACTTAAAAAGCATTACCAAAATGGCAATTTGTTTTTGATTCAGTAACTTGGTATATTTAACAGGGAAAAAAAAGTAAAATCTCACAAATACATACAATTGAGTCTCTTTATTTCAGGGAGGGTTTCAGAACTCTGTAGAGCATTAGATTCCTACAAGCTTTTAATTCTTTTCCCTACCTACTCAGACTGTAGGTATGTAAATATCTGCCTTGCATACCTTCATATTCATTCAGTAACATAGTGTTGAAACATTCCTTCACATCTTTTTAGGGCTATCTGCCAATATGTTTGGGTATTCATTAATTAAAATGAGTACTGTATATAATTTTAACCTTTTTTTCTAGGCTCTTGGGTGTCTAATGTCTTTCAGCTGTCTCATATATTTCAAATAAATCCGTTTAACTTGTGTTTAGAATAAAGGAAATATTTCTTTTGAATAGTGAGATCCACAGTAAGTCTGAATAGTGAGATCCACAATAAGTCTGCAAGTTATTCAAGATTTTAACTGGTCTGGCAGTGCATCAGAAGACAAATTTGGAGCACTAAATGATTACTTACCTGAAGATAGATGTGGACTCAGAGTGCAGGAAAACAGTTACAGTGACATCACCAACACAGCAAAATAAATGTACATACTTGGAATAATTCATAGCAAAATACTAAATGGTTTCATTAGTGACAAAGGTTGGGCAACACTCTACATATTGCATTTCAGTTTAATCACAAATGCTCTGATGACTCGCAGGTGATGAGTGACAACTAAACTGGGGCTTTCCACCATGTTTGTGTGCAAGACCTCTTGAACCAATAATGTGCCTAGTGGCACAATACACGTCTGCAGGTCGATGTCCTCTGACAGATCTATTTTATCAGCTAAAGTCATTCCAGCTCACAGTAGCTTGTCCTGTCCTACCAGTCAAAACTCTGCTTTGTAAAAAGGGATTTGTTTGTTTCCTAATGCATTTTCAGCTCACCTGGATGATTATTCTTGTATATAATCTTACCTAAATTGAAAGGTGATGTGAGTTCCCTAGACAATTCATTACCTCACCTTGTGTTGGTAGAGGACACTGTTAACATATATCTTCTTGACCTTTTTTCCAAGATTGAGCATCTGTGTGACCTGTTCATAGTCCACAGGCAAACAACTACCACTTTATGAATTATAGGTTTTATCCAAAAGGCATTCTTTCTCTGGTTTAATATCAGCAACCTGCTGTTCTGTGAGAAGTATGTGCTCAAATGGCACTGCTTTGGAAAAAAAACCCAAAACCTCATGAATGCTTTTTGAATGCTTTGAGCATTTTGAATGAAATTTGAATGCTTTGGAGCAGGTGCAAGTTAATGGTAAAAAAGCATCTTTGGGGGGGAAGTTTCTAAGGAGTCTGAATGTGTGCAAGTACTTTTACTTGTTCAAGTTATTGTGGAGGAATAAAATTGTTCATTTTGGGGCTGAGGTTTATTGCAGTGATAAGAACTATGAAGAAATTTCAGACATCTGTGTTGAGTACTATTTTAACAAGTGATAAACACCTCACCTTTTCCTTTTGTAGGCATATGTGCCAGAAGTTTCCCTGAACGGTGAAAAAAATGTCAGATATGCAAATGTACACAAGACCAGCTAAAGTATTGTCATAGTCCTGAAACAGTTTACATTTTTTATTAATATGTTGTCATTGTAAACACTTAAAATTATCATATAAACATTTCATATTAGCCTGCATAAACAAATAAACTGCAATCAATTAGCTTTGAGTAAGAGCAGCAATGCAGACAAACCACAGAGAAAATAAAGGGCAATTACTGCTTCAGTCTCTCTGATCTAAGTAGATTAATTTTCAGACAGTTTTTGAATTGTACTATATATTTTTTCTGTTTCCAGTTACATTACTGTCCTCTCTCAGGAATCCCTCAAACATATTTTCTCTTTCCTTTTTTAAAACATTAAAGTGCATGGGAGCAGAGAAAGTAAATTATTTAAAATTATTCTGTGTCTCTGCACTTGTCTGAGTCAGCAGAATACATCTAGGTCATATGTTCCTGAACAGCTCTAATGCAGAGTATCTTCTTTCTGTGGGGACTAAGTAAATGCATTATGGTACAGTTATCTTGCTTTTCTTCCTATTCTTTATACCTTCAAAAGACTTGGGTGAAAAATGATGAAAATTATTATATTTTTTAAAATTAAATTCAGATAAGCTTCCTCTGAGCTGACCTGTTCTTCCATTATCATTGGACAATCAACTGATAGATAGAGGGACTGCATTCCTTCTTAGTTACAATTAGTAGCAGTAGACTGATTCTCCAATGTATACAGTTATGAATTAAAAAAACACTGGTTTTGTTTGTTTATGCTTTCTTTCCTTTTCAGGATGGCTGCAGCTCCTCCAAGTTACTGTTTTGTAGCCTTCCCCCCATGTTCTAAAGATGGGCTGGTGGTATTTGGAAAGAATTCTGCACGGCCTAGGGATGAAGTACAGGAGGTGGTCTACTTTGCTGCCGCAGATCATGAGCCAGGAAGCAAAGTTGAGGTAAGGGTGAATTATTACATTCAAACTGTGAGAAAGGACTTCTTTTGGAAGAAGTGAATGTTGCCTTGTTTTCTTGTTGGACTGTGGAGTCCTTGCTCACTTCACTCAAACCTCTAGAATAGAAAAGAGACAAGATTTTTATTTTAAAAGTCCTGAAAATGAAACTCAGAATGTAACTTTTTTGTTTAATTGCAGTAAAATCTATGATCTGTGCTTTCTCCAGCAGGCAGGAGAAATTGTTCAAATCTCGGATTCCTGCCCCAAGTAGTCTACTGATTACTTTTTCCTTTTAAAGGAAAAATATCCTGGCTAAGTGGATCTAGAAGCCAATTTTCAAAGTTTGTCACTTACCATAAGAATTGTTCTCATTCATGGTTGTTGTTTGACAGTTGTGATGGGGTTTGGCTACCCTAAACATGCTGCTAAACGGGTAGCCGAAAATCTCTGCCTCAAAGAGCTTGCACTCTAATAAGGGAGTGTGAGAGGAGAAAACAAGAGCATAAGGTCTGTAAGGCAAACATAACTCTTGTGCGTGCAGTTGGCTTTGATGACATGTTCTGCAGCTGAGGCACCTGCATCATGGTCAGTTTTCTGTGCTGTGGCTTCTCTCTGAATCCAGGCTGGATGTGGAGTCCCGAAGCTGGATGCGGATGCTGGGTGCAGGTTGAAAGGGACCCTGCTGGAAGTAATTTTAATTATAGTCTGTTACTGCAGCCTCAGTTTAATGACAGGAGAAATGAAGGGATAAGCAGATGTGGAAGAGTGAAGCAAGGGGACAAATGAAAAAAGAGGACAGGAAGAGGAAAAAGTGTGAAGTGAAGGTGGAATGAAGAGACTGAGGCACCAGAAGGAAAGACAAGGATCTGTGTGGGTAGTCATTTAAGCAGAGGAGACAGAGCCTTATCTGCACTGTCAGGGGCTTCTAGAGTCCACAAGTTCTTGCTTTGGCAGGCAACTGGGAAAGCAGGAGCTGTGATGTTTGCTGCATTAAGGTTCCTCCTGTCTCCATGGCAGGAGGCTGAGGACATGAGGTGTTCTGTGCCAGGCTGGTGTCTCTCATCTGAACAGGTCCTTTATGGATCTAGTTGCTGCTTCCCCAGAAGATATCCTAAGGCCAGTGCCAGTTTTAATTATGTTTTTCAAGTGGGATGACTTTTGAACTTCAGAGGGTATGGTGCTCCTCTTTCTAACAGTTAATGTTCTCTTGATTCTTGTTGCTACCAACATCTAGTACAACTCATGCATTATTAAATGGGTTAATTTTGGATATAAAGAAATCTGCTTCCCCTGTCCAAGAGAGAATTCAGGCAGAAACTCAACTTTTTTGCCAACTTTTTAGAAGCTCAGAGTGTAATTCCTTTTCCTAGCACACCACAGTTTGTAGAACCAGTATCTGCAAGCATTTTCCTTAAATGGTGAAATATTGGTTTTTTTTAAATGAAGGTAAAGTTTGTTGCAGTGTGGTGTAGATGCACTTTTAGATGAGGAACTGGAGTGGGCCGATTTTTATTTATTTATTTTTTAAAGTAGTGGCTCAAGTCCTAATTAATGGATACTTTGGCCTCAGCTAGTCTATGCTAATGCATAATTCTTCATTAGCTAGCCTGAGGTTTTGCAAGTAAAATCGTTTACAGAAACATACAGGCTCCAGATGTTTACCAAAATGCTTCCTGTTTCCTCCCAACACAGAATAAAAACATCATCAGTTGCTCTGAGAGTAGTGCAAGCAATCGCTTATCACTACATATTCATCACACTCAGCACTAAGTATTGTTAATGTATTTTTTTTTACTCATGCATACTTTGAGTAGAGTAAGCTGGTTAAAACACAATACTGATTTTAATTGTTTTATTGGGTTTAAAGGCTGTCTGGTAGCTTTGCACAGTCCTTGTCTACTGGTAGTGAGCAGTACCTCTAAAAGTTAAGAAAAGCATTAAGGAATGGCTTGAATTCAGCTGCTTCATGTTTTTTAAGTAGCAGGCATGCAACACTATCCACCTTTGAAGCAAATTGTCAGAGATAATTAGCTGCTAGGGAGCGTGGAGAGGAGTGTCAGAGCTTCTACTTGACATATTCAGGATTATTACTTTGTTCATTAAAACACTGAAAACTGCCAACAGTTCAGTTATCATTGGGTGGAGGGGTTTTTTGCTGCAGCTTTTCTTCCCTTGCATTTTATAAAACTAATTAAACAGGTCTGAGAGACCAAATGTATGATATTTTGCAAATGGAAAAACATGGTTGATCCATTTCAATGCTGTGGTTTTTCAAAGTCAGTAATCCTTTGGGCCTCTCACTAAATTTTTTCTCTCATCCATCCTAGCATATTTTTTCCAAATGAACAGCTTTTCTCTCCATTCCATATGGTATATCTGCATTGGTTTCTTAACCTTCACTGGACAGTGATGGTGGACTTACTTTTCATTATATTCTATTCTTTGCAGTGTGTATCAAATTTTGATTAATTGTCTGTGACTGTCACTTCAGAGGTGGTTGACAATACGGGTTGTTCTATAAGACTCTCTCAGGAAGTCTGTATCCTATTTATCTCTGTGCTGCTCACATTTGCAAAGGTGATAATGCACAATGTAACCAAAAATGGCACAGTAATTCAGTGAGATTGTTGCCATAAAGGAACCAGGCGGGCTATGCTATACAGCTATCAGCTAGTTTGTGGCAGGGCTGCAAGGGAATTCAGTGAATACTGCAAATTATTTTCAGCTTGATCTTTGCAGCTCAATCTACCAGACAAGTAACCCTGCAGCTAGCTCATCAACATAATTCCTTCCCTCCATGTCAGCAGGTTCCCAAGACCCTGAACAATGAGGCTTTTCATGAAGGTCTGTTCTGTGCATGTGTGTGTCAACTTTCTCAAAAGTTTGTTCTTGTCTCGCATTGTAATTTTGCAGTGGCAGATGCTGATCAGCCCTCTTCCTTGCTGTAGTGATCAGTCTAGTGAATTTGTGTGTGCAGGTGAAATATTCCTCCCTTAAACATAAATAAGGTCCTTTTTTGAAAGAGTGCCCTCTTTTTTTTTCCCCAGGTGTGGATTTTAAGAATTTATCATGCGTTAGTAAGAATTTGTGTTGTATTAGTTTTAAGATGCAAGTCCCTCTGTCTTATTTTTTGGGTAGACTTTACTGACTAGATTTCTCTTGTTCTCTAGTAACCTTCTCCTTGATGAGGTTTTCTTTCTTGGAAGAAGTCTTGGCTGGATGACCTTTTAATAGATGAATTTTCCACGTGGATATTTTTTCCTTTTAGGTCCACCTGTTTTTCTTCTAACTTGACCTTATATTCATGATTTGAAAATAGTCATACTTTCTTGCTTCACTACAGAGCTGTAAAAGCTCTTTTATCTTAACAGTATGCAGCTTCCTATGGAGGAGTGAAAGGGGGAAAATCGGGTACTCTACAAAAAGTCTGTAAAAGCGTGGAATGTGCAAATTTTTTCTAATATGTTGGTATTAAACAGTCTTCTGGGCTTAAAGCCAACCCTTTGTGGGGTGGGAGGAATTTTGTGTTCTCTAAAAGTTCATGGCATACTTAGTTGTTCTTTTGTTTTCCCTCGTTATTTTTGTTTGGTTGGTTGGTTGTTTGGTTGGTGTTTTTTACGGATACCATCCCAGCTCCCCTTGCTCTGAGTTTTCAGAGGAGCAGTAAGATTTTTTGCTGTACATTGGTCTGAGGACTGCAGACATAAAAACTCACCTGAAGGTAACTGAGGGATCTCTGGTGTTGTAAGATAGGTATAAAGCTTGGAAAGCAGACTTTGACTGTATTAAAGTTGGCTTTGTGTTACCTGGAGGTATCTTAATTCTGGTGTTCGTAACATAATCACCAGGCATCATGCCAGTGCTGCAGTCTAGTTCTGGGTATATCTGCATTATATCATGGGGTAAGGTGTTCAGAATCTGGTAACAGAAGCCAAACAGCAGCTGAATTTACTGAGAATTTGTTCTTTGGGAAGCCTCCAGGTTATACTAGCAGTGCCAAACTTACAGTCATGTTGCTGCACGTGTGAAATGGAACCCAGGCACTTCTACCCCAGTGATACTTCCATGGGTAAGTGCTGACTGGCAGGAAACCTTGATGAAGCACAGGAGTGTTTGTGCCTATGATGAAAATTTTGGTTTACTGTATTTAGATTAAAAAAAGGGTTGTATTCTAAAGGCTTACAGTTCAGGGGTAGTTTAGGAAGCTGCATTTCTTGCCTCTCAGCTGAGACCTGATGACGGGCTGGTAGGCAGCCTAGCTCATGCACATGCAGACAGATGGCTTACCTCAAGCCACTTTGTTTAAGCTAACCCTTAGACTTTGTACAGAGATAGAAGAGATGCACTATGCTGGCAGATAGCAACTAATAAAAGAAACTGGTTGCTGCCTTCAGCAGTCTATTGCTTGGTTAATGTGAGCTTTTTCTCTCTTCTGCTCCATTGCAGGCCATTGGCCTTTAAACTAATGTGTTTGACTTTGCTTTGTAATGCAAGCACAAGCTGGCAGCATTTCAGAGGTAGAAGTAATAATCTCTTGGATGTTCCTGCCCTCTCAAAGCCTGTTTTTACTGTTGGAGTGCTGCTTATTTGCTCTCTTCTGCTACCAGAGCAAAACTGGTTCACTTGAACTATGTTTTTTTTGTTCTTAATCTCTTTAATTTTTTTTCTATTGTAGCAGACAGGACAAGGAGTGAGAGTGCTAGAATTGTGTGGGGCAAAAAACTGCCAACTCTCTCATTTTGACCCAAACCATTTACTTGTGTCAAAACAGATGTGTGAGCAGGTAGTTCAAATGCCTAGGATATCTGAGAGTTCCAAGGATATCTCTGTGATAGGCTTTTTGTGGCTTGTTTGAAATCTGTTTCTTACTGTTTTAAAACATTAAATTAATAAGCTCCATCCCTATTTCAGTTTTACTTTTGCTCATCACCCAGGAGACTGCTAGATTTGTATCTTAAAAAACAAGAGGTAAATTCTTGACTGCTAGATCAACTCTGACATATAGTGTCTCCAGAGTGTTCTCAGCCTTGGGTGCTTTGCTGCACTTTGTGGTGTTTGATTTGTTTGGAGATTTTTATATTTCATTTTGCTGAGCACGTTTCCATACTGTGGCTCACATGCCTGAGGCTCCCTGATAGCTTGATAGAGTAAACCAGAGTAGGTCAGAGGGTGCAGATAGTTCTGCTTTTTGACAGGGGAACTGTTTGGCTTTTTCCAACTTCTCTAATTACTTTTTCTTTTCTAGAATAAAATCTATCCACCCTACACACTGCTATGGATCAGAGGCACACAGATTCAAATTTTACAGTTATTGGTTACAGTGACTACAAACATCTAGGAACAATATGCAAGTACAAAGTATATGTAAAGTGCACTAGGGAAAAACTTTTCTTAATATGAAGAAGAAAGAGGCACTGTGTCAGAAATTGGCTTTTTTCTGTATTTGTACAGTTAGTTAATACTGTTTATATCTGGCTACAACATGAGGATACAAGTACTAGCGTGTGTTTTGGAAAGATGAATACCTGAGGATTCATCCTGACGCTGGAGAGACTTATATTCATCATTCTGGTTTGACTTACATGAGCGCTAGAACTAGGGCTGGCTGCTTGAGATGTACCCAGGCTGGATTTATCCTGGTGTATGGCTGTCCCCTCCATGGTGGCACAAGTTTCACTGCTAGTAGAAGATGTCATGGCCATGTTTAATTGGTGCTGTAGAGTGGAAGACATATGAATGACTTTACACTTAGTTCTGCTTTGAGCCTAAGCAAGCAGTGGTAACAGCATTGGCTAACCACATCTTCTGTGTTGTGTTCTACTGCTTGCATATTTCCTTTTCCAGAGAACAGTTATTACCACTCCTTTGATCTCTACTAAATTTGTTCCTGTAAATTAACAGCAAAAGAATTGTTGGTAAAGTGCATTGTCAGGCACATCCACACAAGATGGTCCAAGGTGCTTTTATGAACAACCATGTTCTACCTTTCCAGATTTCAATTTCACCGTGATGGGAGAGTACAGGTAGCCCATGTTACCTGTGGAATCACCTCTCCAGACAGTTCCAACCAGGCTGTCAGTCTCGATGTCTTGATGGCCAGGGAGGCAGCGGGCTGTGAGACTGCCTGATCACATTTTTTCCATCCCTCTTTTGGAAGGGGTTAAAAGCACCCGTGATGCAGTTTACTGAGTTGCTACAATGGTACAGATATTTTGCCTAATTTCAAATATGTGCTATGGTACAGCAGTGCTGGAAGTAGTTCAGCAAAGAGTTAATGCCAATTTAGAGCCTAGATTTGATGGCAGGGGAGGGGGTGGGGTGGGATCTCTTCTGTAATCTGGAATCTTAAGGCCCTTCTTCAAACATCATTTCTTTCTAAAGCATTCCCTGACTATTGCCTTTGTTATCCAGGGCTGAAGCCTATGTGATTTCATTGATATTTCATAATGACCTGACTGACAGTGCTAGGAATTGGGCTTCTGCAGCCTGAGTACAGTAGAAACTGCACAATAGCTTCTTTTCATTAATGAAAGAAGAAATCTCTTGTGCTTATGACTGTCGTGTCTGTTTTTGGAATACCTCCAATCTATCTGCATGCCCGAGCAAGGGTGGGAGATACATTTTTGCCTTGTGCTATTCTTAGAACTGCCTTGATAAGATTATCTTCTTGATACTGTAAATGAAATAAATATCATTAGTTTCCAGCCTGCTCAATTTTCTCTAAAGTTGCTGGCTGCATCTCTTGTATGTGAAGTCTCTGTTCTTTACTTTTATATTTCCTAATGGGAATTTACTGTCACAGGGCATGATGCCAGTTATGCTGCTTTCGGGACTGGAGTTCTAGAAATCAATGGAGCCTGACACCATTCACTCACAGCCTTTGCCACCAAATTTGTCAGTATTCTTCTGTTTTTAGCATTCATACTCAAAGAAAAATGTTAGTTTTAGGAAATGCTGAGGCTGGACACTTCAGGAATTTTAAAGACGGGGTTAGTGGCAAGCAGGATCACAGCAGTACCTTATGTCTGTTTCATTTGTCATTGCCTACTTTGGCACAGATCTCAATAGAACAGGCTGCTTTTGCTCTTGTGCTGTGGAGGGGTTTGCCAGATCTGTGGGGTGCAGGAGAGGGGACAGGGAGGTTGGAGTTTGTGCTCACTTTTGAAATCCTGTCATGATCTGAGCTCCTGTTTCTAGAGATCTAATCAGTGAGGGTTTTTTTGGTGGTTAGTGTTGTCTTTCCCCCCATTTCCTTTTGTGCCTGAGCTGGTTTAAGGGTATGTTCTGATTTCCGTGGAACAAGTAGCAGTGGTTTGCTGTGCTGCAAACTGAATGTCTGGCTCTGGTTGACCTACCTTTATGACTGATGTGTCTTGGCTATAAGTGGATAGCCCAGTTCCTCTTGGGTCCTGGAAGAGAGTTTTCTGATTTTTTTTAAGGGGGGATGGTGAAATTATGAAGTGAGAGGTTTATGTTTAAAATTAATAATCTATTTTCTGGACCCTGGTTTTTTTTAGAAGTTCATACCTATTATTAACAAATATGAACCAAATGCCTGCCTTAATACATCAATCTTATTGAGTGCCTACTTTTATACTTACTGGAGTAAATAATTCTAATGGGAAGGTGAAATCTCATCAAGGCTTATTCAGCAGTGTCAATAACCATGGCAAACAAATAAGAATCAGTAGTTTCATAAGACTTGTCAGCTGCTGGCAGGTTGGAATACATTTTTTCTGTTATTTAGATCTTCTGAGACAATTTATATAAATAAGACTTGAACACTATGTACCTGAGTTATTGTATGGAAACTGAATATAGTGTGAAAATATGGTCCATGCTTGCTTTTTTTTTTTTTTGGGTTAAGGGATGTAATGAAGCAATATAGAAGGTGACAGCTATATTCTAAGTTGTGTAGAGGTGCCTCTGGATGTTTCCTGGGCTCTGATTACATAGTTACATAGCAAAACCACATTTTTTTCAGAATGCTCTAGATTCATCAAGTAGGAACAAACAATTTCTTCTTTCCCTTTTCTCAACTGCTACCACTGACAATAAAATCTTTGCAATGAATAGCAGCTTTGGAAATGCTGCTTTGAATGAGGTGCCAAGTAATAAGTGTTTGGTTGCAAGGATAGCCAGAATATGTTTTGCAGAGGAAAGGCATTCAGCATTTTTTTTAGCCTAACTATCACTTTTCAGAGTGCTATCATAATTTTTTCTTCTAGAAAATCAAAGAGTCAGTGTAAGCAAGCTTGTATAATGGAGTTATTCAGCCAGAGAATGCTATGCAAGTGCGGGTTTATGGAGTACTGAAGTCTCCTCCACACTGTCACAGTTTTTGATTTCTGCTGTGGAGTTGAGAAGGTTGGTGTCCTGGATGACTCTGCAGGATGGCTTCAGCTGGCTGACTACCCATGAGATGTGGGGGCCAAGGCTTGCACTGTACAGGGGTTGGTATCTGCCTTGGCTGCAGACCTGTCACCTGACAGCTGCCCTGGTCATGTTTTCACATGTAATCTTTTCCAGCTGCTGCAGCTCCTCCTTTGCACATCCAGCAAATACAGTTATTCTCTGTTCACCACATGCATTAAGTGCTTATCCAAACAGCACTGACCTGAAGCACTGAAATAAAATTGCACAGAATGTCAAAAATGAGATTTGTTTGCTGACAGCTCAAATGGAGAAGGGGGAGTTTTGGTAAGGAATATCTGTTCTGGCATGTCTTGGTTACACAATAAAGCAAAGGGGGAACTGTATAAAGTGCTTTCATTAGTCAAATTTTAGCTCCTGGCCCCTGTATTAAGGATTTTCTCTAACAAATACAGTAGGCAAGTTCCTGACAGGATCGTATTGCCTAAGCCATAAATTAAAATTAAGCACACAGCAGAAAAGGGAAACATGTCCCTATACTCTTTTTATTCCTTATAATGAAAGAGGAAAGAGTTTTCTGCTCCTTCTTTTTTTTTATTTAAGTCATCATGTATATCCTCTCTGAGAAATCATTCTCTTATTTCACATATAATTTGCCTGGTTTTATAGCAAGGTGACAGTTTGACTATTTGCATGCATTTCCTAATGAAGGTAGCAAGCTCATTTCTTGTGTCCCTCTTGCATAGTCAGAGTGAAGGACTCTGAAAATGCCATTTCTGATCAAAGATGGTCTGTTATGCATTTTAATTGCGTACTAGACTAACTATTACTGTAAAAATCATTGCTCAAACTGGAGGATGAAGATGCTCATGCTGTGTAATCCTTAAAGGGGGAGAGACAGGCTAGGAGAAAAACCATAGCTTCTCGCTGCTAATCATTTTGGACTGATTTCTTTGGCTTTAGGTATTAATATAGACCCAGCAAGGGAAACAAGGCTCACAACTTTTAGTCCACAAGTCCATTCTGATGATCCTGCTTACTCTAATATTTCTGATCAGATATTCTTCTGGAAAAATGTTGCAGATTACTTCCTGCAGGGAAGATGTTACAACAGGAATGCTGGACACTAAGAGCTGTCTCATAAATACCTCAGACAACTTCACTTTCCTCACAGGAAAATACTGTGGAGTTCGATCTTCGAAAAACTTGATGTGAACTCAGTAGTAAAATGTAAAGCCCGTTCCTTTGGTTTGCACAAGCCAATGATGTAATGATGGCTCAAGCTCTAATCCATGCTGTTTGGTAAAACAGTACTTGATTTGAAGTCCTAGGGCAAGGGAAAAGTGAATGTATTTGAAAGATAACATATAATTCCTTCCTTGCAGTTTCATTGACTTCTCTGCAGCTTTCCTTTGTAGTTTTGACTTGTCACAGTACATCCACAAATATCCGATTACAGTGGACCATTTAAAATAGCACAAACATGAGCGTAATGCCTGTGTTTTATTTCTATGACTGTTTATCAAAGCATGCCACTGAATCTTTTCAAGACTTTTCTTCTCTCTTTCTGCAGTTGTCTCTGTCTTGGGGGCAGCTGCAGGGGAGGCAGCAAGGGAGAGGGGGAAGCCTTCTAATATATTTTGTCCAGTTACCATTGTTAAACTATGTACTTAATTAAATACTGGAGATTGTGCTCAGGTAAAGTGGTAGAATGGTTTGTCGTTGTTACTATGTACAAACATGATCTATGTTTCATTAATGTAGCAGTACAGTCTCCTCCTGCCTTCCAAAGTTTCTAACACTTGGGTTCTGCTTGATTCTTTGCAGCCTGCAAGCATTGAGACAGATGTATTTTTCCAGACTTATGCAACATAAGGATGTAAAGGCTCAAACATGACACTTAAATGTTGTTTAAAAAAGTTCCTTGTTCATTCACAAAACGTGAACATTTTAAATAATGTGTGTCCTGTCTGTACATTGAAGTCTTGTGTTATTTCAGTCACAACACTAGATAAAGTACTTGCAATTGTTTGACCTCTTCTTTTCCTGCTGTCCCTGCAGTGCACATATATTGAGATTGAGCAGGTGCCGAAGACTCACGCTGTTGTGCTGAGCAGGCCCTCCTGGCTTTGGGGGGCAGAAATGGGAGCTAACGAGCACGGAGTCTGTGTAGCTAATGAAGCCGTTGTGACCAGAGAACCAGCTTCTGAATCTGAAGCCTTGCTTGGCATGGATCTTGTAAGGTGGGTGGCTTGTCAAGCTGTGACCAGCCTTTCAAACAGCAAAGGTTTAGATGATGATGATGATACCAGGTAACAGCTTTGTGGTGTTGGCATGAGGAGATTTTAAGACAGTATGAGGAGACCTGCCTAGGCAGAGCTCCAGACACAGTTGAATTAACACTTAAAACACCTGCAATCTGAATTTAGCTACCAAGGATGTACCAGTCTATTGTGGGTTCACTCACTCTACCTTGTCTACGTACCCTACAGTCTAGCAGTGGCTATTCTGACAGGATAAGAGATTTGATTACATTGTTAGTAAGGAACTACTAACCAATTTGTAATATCAGATTGCTGGTGTGCCCTTCATTTTCCCCCACATTACAACAGCCTACTCTGACCTAAAAAGCTTATTCTGGGCTTATAGCCAACTGTAGGCATAAACAAACTACTATGCCTTACTTCAGCCCATGCATTCCAATGCAAACCATTGCCCTTATTTAAATGCTGGCAAACAAACTCCTGTGAGTTTGTTCATTGAAGGCTGTCTGCCCAAAAGGCTTGTTCTGCACTGTAAGGCTCAGCCTGCATGCTGATCTTGTAGTGAAGAGAATTTAAAGGAGACTTGGGTGGGGGAAGAAAGCTGAAAATGAAAGAAGAGAGTGTATGGTGTGAACTTATTACAAAAAGAAAAGAAACAAATGGACTCAGTTTAGTTAAAGACGTGACAACAGCTGCATATTTAAGTTAGACCCACTGGTCCTGCCGGAATTTGCCCCAGGGTACTTAATGAGCAGGGTGAAACAATTTCAGGTGACTTCTCATTTTTCTTGACAACTAGTGAAAAATGGGAGAGGTTCTGGATGACTGGAAAAAGTTAAATGCTGTGGCTATGCTTCACACAGTTTAAAAGAGTTGTTTAGCCCAGCTTAACCTTATTTCCTGAAGGGGAAAAAACTCACTTAAATGTCAAGGAGTTGATAAATGCACAGTAATAACTGGTAGTCAAGAAAAACCTTGTCATACCATTCTACTTTATTCCTGCAGTGAGTTAACAGATTTTATTGATAAAGGACAGGAAATACCTTGACTTTTAAGAGGACATTAAAATCTTAGAAGTTATTCTCAGAAGCAAGCTGGGAATCATGAGTTAGAAGAAATTGTTGTTAGGTGTATAGCTGCCTGAAACTTCGACTGTAAATGTTCTCTAATGATGTCTCTGCAGAAATACAATGTGTGGTTCCAGCTACCATAAATCAAGAGGAATATGAGCCAGTTGTAGAGAATGCAGTGGAAGTGGAAAATATTATCAGAGATTTATAGAATCTGACCAATGAGAAAATAATGAGGGAATTTGTTATGTTTCACTTTGGTATTTTCTCTGAGGTCTGTTACTGAAGGAATCTGTGGAGAAGCTGTATCTGGGCAGATTAGTGAATTTGATTGCATCAAGAGAGACTGAATAGACTTGAGGGCTCTTTTAAGAAAATATAGGAAAAGCTTTTGTCAAGGAAAGGGATATATTAGCTGACTTTCCAAGCTCCACCTTTTTTTTTTCTCTTCTACTACCATCCTTTTGAAACTTTTGACAAACTGTTGGTTTAAATGTAGAGTTCTGCTTATTTTTGTCAGTT
Source organism: Neopelma chrysocephalum (assembly GCF_003984885.1). Lineage (NCBI taxonomy): Eukaryota > Metazoa > Chordata > Aves > Passeriformes > Pipridae > Neopelma > Neopelma chrysocephalum. Next base: position 2,766,829 of record NW_020897695.1, on the reverse strand, counting down.
ATTTCAGTCTCAAATTACTGTTTAACATTCAAATATATGTTATCCAGCAGCTCTAGATTTACCCACACTAGCAAACCAGGAGATATCAAAATAAGGAGGCACTGGTAATAAACAATAAGTAATCATCACCTGTAGATATTACACTCCTGTAGATATTACCCTCCCTCTCTTTCTTCTTACCTGCAGAAGAAATTCTCTGTAGCTCAAATTCAGAGAGAGTGTGCTTCAGGCAAGGAGAACTAGAGATGTGTTACAGGCTACCATATGCTGCTTGTTTCAGCTAAGGTGATTCTTTTTCTTACGGTGAAGACTTGGCCAGTTGCATTAAGCTTATCTATTTCATGTCACCTCATCAAATAGAGAGCCATCAAGTACAAAATCAATCTCAAGTAGGCTGCAGTGAAGCAGCTGGCACCAGTTCTGCTTCTTTTTACCCACCTGCAGAACAGACTAATTCCATTGGACTGGATGTCTTGGAATAAAAATATACAGGCATTTGAAGCCTAATTAAGAAATGCACATATCTGCTGGACAGTTTTTGTCTCACACCTATGTATATGTTGGACTTGTGCATCTCTGTCAGATCTTAGCTGAAGCATGAAGACTGACATTCTGTGTCTGCATAGGACTGGCAGCTTGCAAAAGAAACTAAAAACTTCATACTCTGAAAGATGTTCTTTAGAGCACACGTAAGAGTTGTCAACACAGGAATGTCATTCAGGTAGTAGAATCAAAGTTTGCTTGAATGCTCAGGCTCCCCTACGAATTTGCTTCTACATTGTCTTGGAGGGATTATTCTTTTTCCATAGGAGAGACTTCCTCTCTCTTTGAACTCATCTGAAATTGCCACTTTTCAGTTGGGTTTAAAATCCAGCCAACATGGGCAAAGGCTGTAGGTGGGTGCTGTGAGAGAACATGATGTTAAACAGGCCAGAGGTAGTACAGGGTAGTACAATTCTGAAGTCAGCACATTTTGTTGTTGAAATAGGAAATTGAAAATTATTCCTGTAACCTTATAGACAAAGGCTTTTTTTCAATAAGGATCACAATGGACATCAGTAAAGATGTGCTTCACAAGGATTTTAGCTTGTTTACCAACTGGCTGCTGGTTTAGTGACTGAAAACTCTGTGTTACCTAATATACTGCTGTATCTGAAGATTAAGGCTGATTTTTACAGAGTTGTAGCTTGATAGAGTGTCACAGAGTGTCAGAACACTTGAATGATTCTTAAGAAATTAATAAAGTTTGTATGATTGACTTCAGGGTTAGAAATTGGTCCTATTCCATGCAGACTGATCCCCATCCCAGTTAATCTAAATGGAGAACATGAACCTAGTCACAACTGACAGAAAAAATGAGAGAAAACATGTTTCAGCACAAATTCCTAAGGAACCTTTATTTTCTAGGGATTTAATCAAAAGCTGGTCTTTGAAAGCTGTACCACTATTTCTGCATTGGTTAGTTTATGAGGGTATTCTTCAGATATTCTTCCTAGTGTGACTGCAGTTTTGGGGTTTTTTTAAGGCACAGTTGCCTCTATAAAGCATCTGTTTACTTAGGGAAGTACATTCATATGAAGAATTTGTGTTTTGCTTATGCTTATACAGTTAGAACAGGACAGGATTATCATACAAAAGGTATATATGAAGAAACCTGTAAAATACATCCTTATTTTTGCACTTTTGTCTTAATTTTAATCCCTATGTGTTTGTATTATTTATTTGTTCTTTTCATCACAGGTGCAATAACTTTTTCAGAGCCACACAGAGATGCCAATCTTGGCAGGCAGTCAAGAATGCTCTTTAAAATGGTATTAATTTGTTTACCAATTTCTTTCCTTAGAGACATCAAAACTGAATTTAGTAGAATGTCATCAAGTATGTTAGCTACTTAATTTGGAAAGCCTGCATATATAATTAATAGGTGAAGTTGAAAAGCTTAAGATAATGTTGTTTTGACAATGCGATAGCATATTGTAGGTACTGAGGCAGTGGCTTGTACTAAGTCACTGAAATTTTATTCATGACTAATTCAAACTCTTATCTGGGGGTGAAATTACTTCAAACTTTGCTTCCAGCTCACCTTAAAAGGCACTCTGAAATGTGTTAGTGGGAGGGTTATGCTGCAGTTGCCCAGGACACTGATGCTGAGATAACTGGCAAGACTTACAGGTTTGTGAAGATGAGTTGTGTGGTTTTTGTGTAGGATGTGTTGGTTTTTTTTCTTGGTTTTTTTGCTATCCTTTGTGACTGACAGATAGGAGCAGCCAAACAAAAGCAGAGCCTAGACCTTTGTTAAATAGAAATAAATGTAACATTGAAGCCATTTATTAAAAAAAAAAAATCTAAGAGAAACTTCTTTATCCTGAATCTCTGCTGTGGTTTTGACAGAGAAAGCTAGACTATAACCATCTCAAATGAAAAATTTCAGGGAGACATTATTAAAAGTTAAAGTGTGAAGTTATGTCTCTTGGCAGGTTTTGATCTGATCATAACCTATTGGTTTTGGTCATTAACTGGGAAGGAGGGAGCAGGTTATCCCTGAATCTAGTGTCTGTATGATCACCAAGGTAGTTTTCAGTCCATTCATGTAACTGTGGCTGTGACAGCTCCTGGATGTTCTTAGGAAATAAGACATGCTTTTGGACTGGCTCTTAAATTATGTCTGTGGTATGTGTGAAGATTGGCATATCAGTATTGGTCTGAAAAAGCAATTGCACCAGTGATAAAGAAATAACATAAATGCATGGGGACTAAAAATGGAGTCAACAATACAAACCAAGTTTCAGCTAACAAGAGAAACAAGGCGACAGCAGTTGTCGCTGTAAATTAGAGTCAATTCTAATTGACTCTTGGTTCTTCTTTCTCACTAAGTGATAAATACATGCTGCTGAGAGAGATGAAAACACTGCTTTTAGTAATTCAACCTAAAACAAGGCTAATGGTAGCCACTATTTAACAAAGCAGACCTAGTGCAGAGATCAGGTTGAAAAGTGCTGAGATAACAAATCTGTATTCAAGTTATTGGGACCTCATTTGTGTACTATAGTTTTTAGGAAAGAAACAGAGTAGTGTTTTCCTCTCGTCATTTCCAGGGAAATGGAAAGAGCTAGCGCAGTACTTATGTTTAAAAAGCTGAATTTTTTGGAATTATCCATCAGTCAAAATTACTTTGTCCATAGAGTTATTAGAGAAAGACAAACTCAGAGGAAAATATTAAGGTAACGTAACCAGCAGAGAAATTTTGGGCTGATCTAGGTAACTCTCCCAAAGGATGGAGGCATGGATATGCTGTTCTTTGAAATACTGCATTTCCTCATTACCAGTAATTGCATTTTGGAAGTAGTGGAATTGTTTACAGGTCTGATTTGGACATTTTTCTGGTTACTGCTTTTATTGTTGACTCAGTTAGGGCTGTAAATTATCTCAAGGGATTATATAATCCCATTTATTCAAGGCAGGATACAGTCATTCCCTATGGCTTTGTAAAACCTATTATCATGCCTTAGTTTCCTGTTCCTTAAAATGCCCTTGCTTTGCTCAAACTTCCTTTTAAAATTGTTCTTTTAGACATATGGTTACTTTTACTTCAGACAAAAGGCGTATCTGGTTTTTAAATGGTGTTTTGAGGAAGTCTCTGCAGGAACACTGGAGTATGACTGTGCACAAATACTTCTGTCTGCAGTATGCAGTATGCATAAAAGGATAACATCTAGTTTCCATGGCCAATTTAATGCTGGAGTATTGGTAAAGAGAGGTTGTAAAGGGGTTGTAATACTCCTTCCCTTTTTTGGTCTCTGGTAATATTGATTTACTGGTAATAGTAATTTACGATTTCCTGCTTTTCTACAGAAAAGTAAACTTGATATAGTTGTTACTTTAAAAAGATGTTTGGAAATTGTCCTTCAAATTTTTCTGCCTGAGGTGGGGATAAATAGAGCATTGCATGTTTGCGGTGCAGATAAGACCACTGGTTAGTAAACACTAAAAGCCAGCTGTGATAGTCTTGGGAATAAAGAACCACTGTAGAAAATATAGACTAGAAATAAATAACTCAATATTTTATCCTTTAATTCTAGTAACTCGTTAAAGCAAGAATTCTTACACCAGGCGTACTTGACACTTTGGTATTTTAAAACAGGATCAGTGCTGATGTTTAAAAGTAATAACAAGACCTTGCTGTTACATTTGTCTCAGAATATCTGTTTTACCCTTTTCTTATAGACTTGGCCTAGAAAGAGGTGCAACAGCTAAAGAAGCATTGGATGTAATAGTTGCTCTGTTGGAAGAGCATGGACAAGGTGGAAATTATTATGAAGATGGGAGTTCATGCCATACTTTCCAAAGTGCATTTTTGATTGTGGACAGAAATGAAGCCTGGATACTGGAGACTTCTGGGAAGTACTGGGCAGCAGAAAAAATCACAGGTCAGTTTATCACTGCCAGCAAGCCTCTCTTACTATAAATAGGTGTAAAGAGTTGTCTTGGAAGGATTCATCTTATATTCACTGGGTTTAAATCAGTGATTAATGAATGCAAGTGTTTGATTAAATTGCCAATTTGAATTTTCTTTATTTGTACTACTCTTGATTTTTTAGCATGTTGATTTGCATTAGCTGATGTAACTTAGCATTTTCTGTGAAGCTGAAGATTGTTGTCTTTATACATAAACTATGTAATAATCATCATGCTTAAATTTTTATATTTGATAGGTATATTTTCCCAGTTTTATTTACTGTTTGAAACCTGTTAAGTATCTTTTTGAGGAGTTTATGCACAAATTATTACTTACAAATCTAAAATATTATGAAGGAAAGATAAACATTGATTGTTTTCAGAAAAGGGCTTGTGTTAGGTGGTAAATTGAATGCACTGATACAGGTTGCTTTACTGCAATAGATATAGTCCCCTCATATCCCCATTTCTTAACTGATAATGCAAAACAATACTTTGCTGCTCTTTAAGCTTGTAAATGGTTTCTTTTTTTGTATGTGTGAAGCCAGAACTGCCAAACTAACTTCTAGATTTCACTGGCTTAGTGGTTGAACTTATTTGAAACTTTTCCACCAAATGTGGGCTGCCTTAAGGTAACATGATTGTCTAAGGCCTATATCTAATTTATTCTCAGTTGCTGGTTTTAATTTTGATGGGATTTTTATTTTCATAAGAGTAGAGCTTTTTAAAATTTACTCACATTTGAATGAGTTAAGAATTCAGATAATTTAAGAGGACTCTTGTCATCCATGATTTGAGCTGTGACAGATCCATTCAATTCTCTCTTCATTTCCCCTTCACTGGAAGGTAGGAGGTAGCAGATATGGAGAGGAGCAAAGAAGTAACACCAGACTGTGCAATGTTGTGTGATGGCCTGTTGTCAGTTCATATCATCAAATAGGAATCAGCTTACCTTAGCAGAGAGTGTTTTCCCAAGCAAAGCTTGCATTTTAAGGATATCTACAAGATGGAGGAAGTCTTCTGGCATGAACAGATACCAAACATAGAGGAGGGAAGACTGATAATGCTGTCTTGGTAAAATCCCAGTTCTGGAAGACAGCTGGCTCCTGAGGTTCCTGTGATTATGCAGGACAACCTGCTGCCTTCTCTTGACCTACCTGACCAATATTTGAAGAACAGTGGGTTTTATTTAGCAGTTTTAGCTGCATCAGCAATACATAACCTTCACGTCCTTCTTCCCAGCTTATAAACTGTTGCCTTCATCTGCTGCTTGCAGCTTTTTGAAATGATACTGCAGCCTCTGTTCTGATTTTGACGAGCACATTTCTCGTCAGGAGGTCCCTGTGAGCCACAGATAAGTAGTTTCCATCTCCTGCAGCCTGCCGAGGTTGCCAGGAGGAAAAGCTGCTGGCTATGTAAGAACTCTATATTTTGTACTTTGTTCAGGGAGTTCTTTTTTGCAACCATAAATGTGCCTCTTAAGCTTTCCAATGAATGCACAAATGCTATTAAAATGGGGAAAATGTGTCATTCCCCAGTGTGAAGGCATTTTTTTCCCTGATTGTCCTCAGAGCTGTTCTGTTTCTAATGGTACTGCTGCAGTACTGTAAAGCTTATAGTAAGTATTTATCTAGCAACTCTTTGACATTAATTTAAGAATAAACACTTCAAAATCCTTTCTATTACTGTTCTTTAGTCTGAGTGAAATAATTTATTTGATTGATAAATTTTCTTTTTTTTGAGGGGATCAAACCCATGAAATACTATTTTATATGAGTTATTAGATATTTTAAAGAGCTCTTAAATAGTGGCTTGTCTAGCTGGATACAAACACAAATATTCTTGTCAGTCAAGCCAAGAAAATTCCCTGAAAAGTATGCTGTTTGAAAGAGTGCATCAGAACAAGCTGCCAGTGACTCTAGTATAAGTCAGAACTGAATGACAGGGACTTTTCTACAGACTGATGCATGTAACTTCCTGAAGTTATTACCCATTATTTAAATTGCATGCATGAGGCATTACAAAAGCAAGCTTACTTTTATGGAAGGCAGTATTAGAAACTTTCACAACTAGTGGTTTTGTTTCTGTTTAAGAAAAGGTTTGTGCCAAATTCCAGAATCGGTTTTTACTTTAGTTTACAGATTTACTTTATCAGCTCTTTCTCTGGCTTCCAATGCATTTTCTTTATTCTCTCTGAGGAGTATCTGCAGCAACCACTGTTACTCATGCTGTGGATGTATGGATATAAGCACTGCAGTGTTTTTGAGAAAAGGAAGTTAAAAAACCTTTAATATTCTTTGAAGGCTACTTCTACTTCCTTTTTACTTCATGCCGTTTTAAAATTCAATATAAAAAAATTTAATTTACAATAAAACTGTTTTTCTACTGGGAAGCTTGAAGCAAGTTGGTAAACATTTTCCAAATTCTCAGTTTTGAAGGGCAAGGCAGGTTCAGTAAATGCAGCTCTGCTGAAATATATTTTGAAATCAAGTCAGACCTTAAGCCTTGTTGTGGCTGTGGCATACACCCTTGGAAAAAAGGTTAGGCAGGTGCCTTTGGCATTTAGATATCATTATTACTTCATGGTCAGAACATGTGAGGTACAGATTGTGAAACTGGCATTCTAACTAAATCCTACTATTAGTAACAGTGTGTCTCAGTAGGGCACAGAGAATTGAGCTCTGCAGTCTGCAGTGACTGATAATTCTGTGTATGTGTAGTTGTGTAGTTATGCCAAACGTACATCCTAACCAATGGTTTAATTTGTTTCGTAATTGAAAAGACATTTTCCCTCCAGCTTCTCACAGAAAAACCGCATTAATGCTCCTTTTTAATATGTGACCTTTCTACAGAGGGGGTGAAATGCATTTGCAATCAGCTTTCATTAACTACAAAAATTGATGCTGAGCATCCTGAACTAAGGAATTATGTGAAAAGTCAAGGCTGGTGGAATGGAGACTCAGACTTCAATTTTTCTGAAGTGTTCTCTCTTGCTGATGACCATATAGCCTGTTGTTCTGGCAGGGAGAGCCTAGAAAAGCAAGGTGGTAAGTGTTGAACCATCTTTCTGTGTGGGCAGTGGGATTTTTAGTCACTATTGCCTCCTTTTCAGGAATTCTGTCCAGAGCTGCACGTGACTGAGAATACCTCTACATGTAAACCATGTAGAAGAGAAATTCAGAACTGAAGGTTGTCCCTAAACATGCCACGATTTAGGATGAAGCCCTTAATGTCCCCCTCAAGGTTTCAAAACAGCATTGCAATTATAAAATATCTTTCTTCACTATTGTTCTGGTGTGCATGGTGTGCTGTTGCATTTGTGCTTTGCTCTAATCATAGTGGCCTACCTAATACTAAAATTACAGTATTAAAAAATTGGTTTTACATATGAAAGACTGAGCTCAGTGGAATCTACATTTTGGGAGGTTAGCTTAGCCTTTTGGGAAAGGATTAAGATCACAGTTTAAGGAAGAGCAATGCTAGTCAGTTGCGAACTGAAGTCCCTTTTTCATTCTTGAGCTGAGCAAAGTTACTAGGACTGACAATGTGCCAATTCCCTGCAGTCAAAGGAAGGGTTTATTTCCAGACCCAGATTTATTACTGACTTCAGTTCACTGCAGCTGGCCAGAATACCTCTGAAATAACCAGCCTGCCGCAGTGCATGGCTGACATATATCTGTTCTTTCATGTGTGAAAAATAGCACAAATTATCATTTTCTAAAAAGCCCTTTACTACAGATGTGAATTTACTAAATTGTTGGCATCTTTGCACGTTGGCAAACATCAAGAAGAGTGCAGAGGTGAGATATTTATTGTAATGCAGAATTCCTGCTAAGGCTGTAGAATTACAGGTAGCATGTTTTGTGTCTAAGGCAGACACAGTATCTCTGAAGGACTATAGGTAAAAGATATTACTACACCTGAATTATAGCATTAAAAACCCTTAGGGCTCCTACAGGCAGATGGCTATGGCTGCAGATCTTTCAGGCTGCTGATTCATTCCATGTCTTCTAGTGCATTGAGGCACCTGTGCATCTGAGTCAGTGCAGGGTTTGAGGAGTTACTGGGGAGGAAGCCCTACCTGCCAAAGGGCTAATGCAAGAAAACGTGGTGTTGCCATGGGGGGAAAAATGTGATAAGACATGGGCAGGAAATAGAATGAGAACAGGGGATTCTTGTAGATAGTGGTTTGGAGAGAAATCTCAGTTGTCTATGTCTGCTGCTGTAACATTCTGTGAATGCAGGATGATGTTTCAGAATTTTGACTGAGAAATAGTGTAAATGGATGAGAAGTGGGAGATCAGGGTGCTCCCATTCTGCCCGGGCTTGGGTAGAGGAAAATGGGTGTTTTATGTAAGTAGTCTGTTCATAGTGACTGCTAAAGCAGCATTTTGGACATGATGGCCTGCTTCCTGAAAAAATACCTTTTTAATGACATTTCTCCCTACCTAGCAATTGTAATGCCTAATGTTCTCTTCCTATTGTTCTCTTTTACTAGCTAGGCAAGTTCATTCTGCATGTACACTGTTTAAGTAGAAACTATTAACTGGGATTTGTGACAAGCCCATGTCAAGCGTCAGTGGCCATAGTAGGCCAAAGCCCATTCAGGCTGAAATCCTTACCTGGGGTCCAAGCCATTGAACACTCAGGAATTTTTTCCCCCCCTCATATAGGTGACGTTTCTGCACAAGCTATGATTGATGTCCTGCGTGACAAGGACAGTGGTGTCTGTGTGGACTCTGAATCTTTCCTTACTACAGCTAGCATAGTGTCTGTTCTGCCTCAGGACCCTAGTTTTCCCTGTATTCATTACTTCACTGGCACGCCAGACCCTTCAAGGTAAGCCACAGCATTTGGGTCCCTGGGGTGCAGAGCAGATGATGGGTTGAAAGATAATAAACAAATGCTGCTACCTAAATGGGAACATGTTTCAAGACCATGTTCTAACCAGAAATGCAGTCAGTAGTTATTGGTGTGCAATCTGACAGTCCTGCGTTACTGAACTGCATCTTGCTGCAATTCTAAATGGACACCACTGGCTTGAATGACTGGATCTAGAACTTTGCCTGAATTCAGAACTTCTAGGATAAATACAGTTTAGGGAGGACCCAGGAATTACATACTATTTCAGTGTAGTTGCTTTCCAGTAGAAAGGTTGTTAAAATGATGAGACTGTGGACCATTTTAGTCACTTTTCTTGAGAGGTGGGTGCAAGACTGAAACAAAGTGTCTTAACCAGGAAAGAGGTGTTGTGTATTCTAGGTAGCCTCTTATGACATCAGAATGTTAACACAGCAAAACATCTGTAAGTTCCTGGTATCCCAAGCATGTTTTTTATTGGAGGGACAATTTCCAGTCGGTTTACATAGTGTCCTCTCTAGCTGAAAGCAGCAGAGGAGACAAGGGAACTCATGGGTCAGAACATCAAAGAAATAATTATTTATCTTGTGCTTTAAACAGTATCCACAGAAATTAAACTAAACCACTTGCAATTATTCAGGAGATCTGCCACTTGCACTGAGGTGAAGAGGTTATGGAGAGAAGAAAATGGTGCCCTTGAACAGCTTACAGACATTCCTGTAAGAGGAGCAGTAGTAAGCATTAGGTTCTGTTGAGGTCTATGGAAGTCATCCATGCCAAAGAGACTTTTCACCCGCTTTGCATTATGCAACTCAAACATTCAGGATTAAGCGTGAAGTTTGAGCTTCCTTATCAAAACTTTTCTTTGACTTGATGTAAATCCTTTGTGATAAAAAGGAACAAGGCTTCAAATTGTTTTGGTGGTATTTCTGTCTCTTTAAATGTGGAGATCCTAGCTTAAAAGTCTTGTTTAGACTCCTTTCTTGCTCTTTTTTGCACTCTAAATGAATTAAAAAAGCATTATTTTAAATGCAGCTAGTGAGTCACATAAACTCTTAGTCAGCAAGGCTTTGTGACAGTGATGGAAGGGTAAGCAGCAGTCAACCTGCTGACTGTATGCAGGCAGTGGTTATTAATCTTGTGTTGCAGAAGTCTTGCATTTCTGGCAGGTTCTTCACTGCAGAATGCAGGGCACTTTTTTTCTATACCTAAAGGGAAGGAAGGCAGTTTTCCCAGGCACTTGCCAACATCTACTCTTAGCTTCTCAGGAATTAAGATCCTGTATGGGTGGGGCTTTTTTGTCTGTTCCTCTCTATATATGGAGTTTAGGTCCAAACTCAGTGTTGAAGTTGTTTGAGAAGTGTCATAATATTGGTCTTCATGTCTCTCCTCACCTCTTGAAATAAAATTCCAAAGTGCTGCCAGTTATATGCTAAATCCTCTGAGCAAGATATGTAATCTTCCCTGCTCCACACAAGTGTGCATTTGTGATTTTAATAAAAATTAAATTTGGAATGAGAAGGAGAGATGGCAATATGAACAGATAAGAAAAACTGATGTGAGGCTGAATGTTGAGATTTTTTTTTAAAAAAAGTTGGAGAGGAAAAGCAGTGCTACTCTTCTAAAGAAGTGGCAGAACTGGCATGGAGGACACAAGAGAAGCCCATAGGTAAAAAAGAGTGGTAAGGTTTTACAATAATTGGCAAACCCAATTCTTTTAAAGCACATAGATATATTTTGCTTGTCACCAGTACCAACTCTCTAACCTCATCCATGCCTAGTGTAGATGAATTATCTATGCTGTTCTGTATGTGTTGTTTTAAAATAGCCTGGTAAGTATTTCAATGACATATGTGAAATCTCTCTTATTACTGCAAACAGTAATTCTCATTTCTTTCAGGTCCATATTTAAACCCTTTATTTTTGTTGATGATGTAAAATTAGTACCAAAAGTACAGTCTCCTTCTTTTGGCAATGATGATCCTGCTAAAAAGATACCTCGATTCCAGGAGAAACCTGATCGTAGGCATGAATTGTACAAGGCACATGAATGGGCCCGGTCTCTCCTGGAGAATGATCAGGTAAGAGGTGTGGGACCTGGACTTAAAGAATTGAAGTAAATGTAGATTCTTAACTCCATAATTTAAATCTAAGTCACTAACTGAAAAACATTCTCTGAATATTCTTAGAATCCTTGCAAGTTTAACTTGAATAATGACACCCTCTGAAGGACAAACTATTCTGTATGGGGATCTTTGTTATCCAGTGAGTGTTGTTCTGCTCCATTATTTTTACAAAATGAAAAGTCAAACTGACAAGCTGGTTAGCTTGTTCAATCCTCACTGTGCGTATAGTCTTTTTAGTGATTAGGACACTGGATGCTAGTGCAACATGGTGTCAAAATTAGGATGGTGGCAGAAGTGTTGTAATATAAATTATATGCTGGATTAAGAACTACCTAGTTTGGAAAGATGTCTTTCTTGAAGGAATAATTTGTACATGACGGTTTTGCAAGTCTTGCAGTTTTGCACATTTTGCAATTTAATGCATTTCTGTTAATTTTTAAGAATTAACTGAAAATGCCATGTGAGAAGAAACAACACATTCCAATGTGATGCAATAAGTACCTGAGGGCTGAAAACGTTCCATTGTAAAGCCTAAAGTGCTGAAGATCTCTTACAGAAATAGATTTTGGAACAAATAAAGGCAGGAAGGGAATTGTTCTGTATAGCTTTTCCAGTTGGTTGAGATATCACTTTTGATGTCATTGGGCAGGTAGTTCAACAGCTTCTTTGACATTTGGAATTACAACTACAGCAGTGAACTGGACAAGTGGGTATGAGAAAGTGAAACAGAGGGAGATATCACCAGGACATGCCAGTCATGCTTTTGTTGGTATCTCAGGCAAAATGTGGAAGACTCTCACGTAGTTGTGTTATACTTCCACAGAGGACGTAATTGCTTTCTGCAATTTTCCTCTGTGTGTGTTTGCATGGCTCAGTCTTGCTAAGATAATAACAGCGTTCATACTTATCCATGATTGATTAAGGAAACTATGATTACCTTTGCTAGTACAAACTTTATTTAAATGCAGTTTTGGTGAGATGCCATTTTTAATCCCTTGGAATGGTGTAATTTAAAATCTGTGGTCTCTGTGGTAACACTGACTCAATGTGCAGCTGACTCTCGTATCATTATGCAAGATGCTGATTTAGGGAAGACCTAGAAGAGGCATCTTAGTATCTTGTGAACTTATTAAAGTCCCCATAGCATGACACCAGTAGTTGTGGTGGAGAAGTAAATGTAGTTTTAGTCAGACTTCATGCTATAAAAGCTGCCCACCTGAGAGTCTAAACCTTAGCTGAGGTGCTCTATTCTTTCTGGACAAAATGCTGGTATAAATCCTGGAAAGCTCAGAACTATCACTCATTTAGAATGACTTTTTTTTTTGTGGAATTCAATTTTGAAAGCTGCAAGCAAAACAAACAGCACTTCTCCATTAAAAAAAGAGAAAAAGGTAGAGTTTAAGTAATATTTGGATAAAACAAAATGGTACCTTTTCCAGGAGTGAATTTTCTTGAAACATGAATTTTCTAGAAACATGGTTAGCAGGACGTCAGAATGGTACACAAAGCCTTCCCCAGGATGTGGAGTCTTGATACTGTTACATGACACATCATTTCAGATCTATTCATCATCGTGCAGGTGTTGATTTCAGGGATACACATATGAATACCACTATCTGTACAATTCTTAAGGCTTCTAGACTTCTCATATACTTCCGTTTGTGGGCTTACAGGCTTAAGAATTTGCTTTACCTCTTTGTCATATGTACAACAAGCATTGTACCATTTTCCTCTATCCATCTTTCACCATCTTCCTCCTTTGCTTTCAACTTAGCAACTCCTTCTTTGTTATTTTTCTTAATGCACAAAGTGTCCAGCACTGTTCCTTTTAGTCTTTGGGCATCCAAAAAACTAATAATAGAAATAGTTTGTACTTAAAAAGGCTTTCTAATTTTTAAAAATATTTGAAAATATCTCTATAACAGAAGAGAGCAATAAAATGCTTTAATGAGCCTGTTTGCTGGTTAATTGAATTTGGTTGTTTCATGCCTTTAGGATAAAGGTCAGAAACTGATGAGGATTATGTTAGACCTTGAAAAACAAGGTTTAGAAGCAATGGAAGATATCCTTTCTCGTACAGAGATTCTGGATCCTGCTGAAGTAGTGGATCTTTTCTATGACTGTGTTGACACAGAACTAAAGTTCTTCAAATAAAGTAAGCAAACACTTTAATTCTTTAGATATTTAGTTTTTGGTACCAGTGAAATATTGGATCCGATTCTGCATCTCCTCCTTCTCTTTTACATTAAGCTAAGGGTGTTCAGAATCGGGTCCAAAGCCACCTTTCTACCTGCTCAAATGGTATCCAAAGTCCCTTTTCCCTATGCTGCATTGCGGACAACTGTTTTTTCAGTTTCGCTCTTGCTTGGAATGGATTTTCAACAAATTTTATCTCATTTCAGCTATGGTGGCTATTGTTAGCCTTTTCACTGGAAGACTGCAATGTTCTTCAAGCCTTGAAAGAAAGTCTTCACACTTGTGAATTTGCAGGAAAAAACATTTCTAGAGGAAAAAATGTTACTTGCTAGCTGTATCCGGTTAACAAATTGCTTTCCTTTGTCCAATCTTGTGGTGTTTCTGTTTGTGTATGTATATAGTGAAAGGAGAAAGTCACTGACTGGTCCAATTACTGTGTGCATGCTGGCTAATTTAGTACAGAATGTTTAAACGTGTATGTTGGGCAACCAATTAAAGCAAAGATTAACTTCATCAGGCTAACTTCCATATTGTTTTTGAAAGCAATCTGGTTTTCCCTCCTTTGCTCAGGACTTGCAGCAAAGCTGACTTGCATTTTTCTCTTCTTGCTAATTCATACAGAGAATGATGGAGTTCAAATCCTGGTTTTGCAGGCAGGCAGGAGGGTAAGTCCTGGTTCTTGACCTTGTGCTGGCCTAAAATGGGCATATCTGATTACAGCAATTCAGCACCTGACATAATGCCTGCACAAATTATCAGAACCAAGTCCCCCAGGTTAAGTTTTGCCTTCACTTAGCTTAGGGCACCGGGCTGCTGTGCTAGTACCAAGTACTGAAATGCAGAGCCAGCCTGGATGCCAAGATGTCTACACATCATCTATTGGCTCCTAAGATGCAATTAATAAGGTGTTGAATTTATATGCAAGCTACAAATTTGGAATTTTTTGAAGGAATGCTGGATGGACATTGATCAACACCTGGCTGTTCTCCATCTTTCTGCCTTTGTACTGCTGAACAGTTCCTAGTAATCTCTGTAGTGAGATACATGGCTGATGAATCCACTCAGTACCAGTGAGTTACTGGTGGGTGTGGCAATCCAACTGGTTAGGCTTAGAAATGGCTGTCTTATGCTTCCTTACATTAAGTGCAGTTCTGCAGCATGCTTCCCTTCCCCGACAGTCCTACAGGCAGACCTGCTTTTCATGTATTTTCTTCTTGTGGAAGTGAAATGGGGCAAACACTTTGAGAATTAAACCAGTAAACACTGCTTCCTGTGTCTGATGAAGATGTTTGGGTTTTTGTTTAAACAGGAAGTTCAGACAAGTCCATGTCTTTAATAAGTGGAAGTTAGCACGTGGAGTTAAAATCCTTCACTGTTCAGGAAAGTGGATGCTGAAGAACCATGGACTTCTGTATTGAGGAAGCAAAAGCTCCTTAGAAGGCAGCAACACCTCAACTTGAAACTGTAAGAGTTGTGCATCAGGGAAATAGTCATTGCCATATTGGTGCACTGCATTCTCAGGATTTTCTAAATGAAATTGTTCTATTCAGACTCATTACTTTGATATTGCGTTATATGACAACTGGCAATTGGACAAGAAAACATTGGGCCTTTTTGCTTACAGAAAACAAGCATGAAGATATTTTTTCTTAAGTCCTACCTATTAATCTCCCATTCACAATACACTCCTCCCATGCTCTCTATTACAGGACCAACTCCTGTGCCTAGTTATTCTGAAAGTGGAGACAAGGGAAGGAGAAAATTCACAAGTAAACCCTGAAACTTAGCTGCTCTCTACCGTAGCCAGGATAGGGACTGACTACAAAGCACACTTCATTTCAGAGGGTATTGTGCTGGATGAAACCCTCTGAAAGAGAAGTGTGCTTTTGCCAGCTACCCGTAAGTAAAGTAAATGGATTTCCCATGGAATCACTTCTGGAATGAGAGGGTACTTTGAATAAAAATACTCCTAATCAGAGTACACTTAACAAACACCACGGTGAATTTTAAAGCTGCTTCTGCTTCTGTGAGTTGTTGCATCCAGCTGTTGGTGGATGTTGTAAACAAGGGGAGAACAGGGATAAAATCACTGCCCCAGTCAGAGGGTCACTTCACCCAGCTATTTTGTACAACTTCTGACATTTGAGAGTTGGGAGGGAGGCAAGATGAAAGGTGTTCCTTATAAAAACATAATATATCTTATTTGCCTGTTTTTTTAAGACAGAAGAAACTGACATTTGCACTTACGTTGTTGTGGGAGTTTATGTCTTTGGAAGTGCTTATATGACAGAACTAATAAATTGTTTTGAGCACAGAGATCCAGGTAGTAATTTTCTAATACTGTATTGCTTTTGCTTCAGTGGTGTAGAGCTTTTTAAAAAACATGTACTGTGTTACCGCAACATAGTTGGGTGCAATCAGTAGGAACCAGAGCAACCCCATGGTCTTACAATTTCAGTGGTCTTGAGCACAGCTGTGGCTCAATAGGACTTGTGGGACCAATTGCTGTAGGGTGACAGTCAGTTGTGATTCTTTGTATCTCCAGGTAATAGCAACTCCAGAAGCTTCAATGGATCTTGAATGATACAGATATGGAAATAACATTTCACCAATGCTTGCAAATATGCACAGGATTTCTAATTTAATCCCTGAAAGATGTTGCTTGCTTCTAAAATACCTGAAGCATAACAAAAATGGAGTAAAATTTTTTTCTTCTTCAAATATCTTCTGGCAGATAGTCTAGCATTAAATAGTTTTAAAATCCCTATGAAGTTACTTATTACAGAGCAGTACACAAGTTTCAGAACAAGTGAGAACCAACAAAACATCACCTTTAATAGTACTATAACAAAATAGTTAAGCACTTTTAAAGCACTATTAAACTTTTCCAGTTGTTTGAGAAGCAATGTATATGCAGACCCCTGTTTATTACTATATTCATGCATATTTATCAAGTAACTACAATAATGACAGTGACAGTATTGGTCAAAGCATCACCAATTTTTTTTTCTTTTCCCATGATGTACAGCAAGGTATCATAATAGGCTATAAAAAGACTAATGCTGCTTTCTTATAGTCCTACAGGTGAAGTGCTTTTTACTCTTACACCATCTCACACCATGAACCTATGTGTGTGGAAATAAAGTTACAGCACAACTGAGCTGCTAAAAGAGAAAAGCAGAGATATATAAAGCTGCAGTTACTTGTCTTTTCCAAATAGTTTTGTTCAAAGGCAACACCATGGGGAAAGATCACCTGTGATCTATAACATTATTACAGCTGTAACTGAGGGGAATTGGTGGCAATTATATAAATTATTGCCATAACTGTAAATAGCCTGGCTGTTGGCACCAGACTCAGCCTGGAACAGCAGTGTCCTTTCTCAAGTTGGTGAATCATGGAATCATTTAGGTTGGAAAAAAACTTTGAGATCATCGAGTTCAACTGTTAACCCAGCACTGCCAAGTCCACCACTGAACCATGTCCCCAAGTGCCACATCTACACATCTTTTACATACCTCCACGTATTTAAGTGGTGACTCCACCACTTCCCTGGGAAGCCTGTTCCAATGCCTCACCACCCTTTCGGTGAAGAAGTTTTTCCTAATATCCAATCTAAACCTTCCCTGGCACAGCTTGAGGCCATTTCAAGCCTGTGGCTTGTTACTTGAGAGATGTGACTGACCACCAGCATCACTACAGCCTCCTTTCAGGTTATAGCAATAAGGTTGTCCCTGAGCCTCAAGTCAGGATGCTGTTGGCCTTCTTGGCCACCTGGGCACACTGCTGGCTCATGTTCGGCCAGTTCTCAATGAGCATCCCCTGGTCCTTTTGTGCCAGGCAGCTTTCCAGCCGCTCTGCTCCAAGCCTGCAGCACTGCATGGGGTTATTGTGACCCAGGTGTAGGAACTCAGAAAAGCTGTAAAAGGGGGAATCAGAGTGTTTGAGGTTGAAAGGGATGGCTGTAGTTCATCTGGTCCAACCTCCTTGCTCTAGCAGGTCAGCTAGTGCCAGTTGCCCAGGACCAAGTACAGATGGTTAGGAGTGAGGCTCTACAATGTCACTGGGCAACCTGTGCCAGTGCTCAGTCACCTTCACAATTAAAAAATGTTTCCTGATGTTCAGCCAAAGCCTCCTCTGTTGCAGCTGGTGCCCATTGCCTCTGGTCCTGTCACTGGGTATCACTGAAAAGAGACCAGCTCCATCTTTATACCATCCCTTCAGGTATTTATACACATTGAAGAGGTCCCCTCTGAGACTTCTCTTTTCTAGGCTGAACAGCCCCAGTTTTCTCAGCCTTTCCTCATAGGAGAGATGCTCCAGTCCTTTCATCACCTTTGTAGGACTCTCACTAGTATGGCCATGTCTCCCTTGAACTGGGGAGCCCAGAAGTTGGACACAACACTCCAGGTGTGGCCTCACCAGTGCTGAGTAGAGGGGAAGGATCACCTCCCTCGATCTGGCACCACTCTTCCTAATGCAGTGAAATGCACAGGAGTAAGTGTAATTCTTGTGAGAAATAGACATCTTAGGACCAGATCTGAACATCTGTGATCCAAGGACCTTAGCCCTAGCTGAATATTAAAAGCAGAAGTTCAAGTCTTGTCTGCTGCTAGGTTGTTACTTTTCCTAACCAACTTTATATAACAACCACTTTGGGGACTGCTTGTTCCATGTGGTGTGTTTTGGACAATGAATCCTCACTGCAGGTGAACAATAGTAGTTCTAGTTGCCTGTTTAAAATGTGGGGTTTGGACCTCTCATCCAATGGCCTCGTAATTGCTGAGTAAAGGCAAACTCTCACAGAAATGTGACAGTAAATATCCACTTTGCCAGCAGGAAAAGACAGGACACATGCCCTTACATACATACATTGTAGCATATGTATTCACACGCACCTTTTTTTTTTTTTTCTTACAATATAGCAACTTTCTTTTCCTCTACTTTGGAGAAGCTCTGTCATCTTTGTCAAATCCACGACCACCCTACCCAGGCTGGTCTTCTTCAGACACTATCCTATAAGGATCTGTAATCAGTAGGAGGTAGAAGCTCCTTGTCATCTCCTCTTCATGCTTGATGAGAGAAGGATTGTGGGCCTGTCCCTTCATGAAAGTGACATCCTGCTGCAATCTGAGGATAGGCAGAATAGAAGTGAAGGAACATAAAAACAGACTAAAGGTAGTACACTAGTTTGACAGATCATTGAAAAAATGTCTGAATAATAACTGGAGAATTTCCAAAATACTTTAAAATTATGATGAAAGGGGAAAAAAGAAATACAGGCATGTAATGCAAAACATTCTGAGATAACATTGTCAGCATGATAATGAGAATTGTTTCAACACTACAAAGAACTTAAATTTTATGCTGCTTTGCTTAAAAAATATCCACCTATTTACAATAATTTAAAAGCCTGTACTAACATTCCTGTAGTATGTAGGCCAGCTAAAAAGGTATCATTTACACCATTTTTCCAGTTCATAGAAATGTTTACATTGCAGTACTTGTGACTCAAATACAATCACTATCACTGCAATGGGGACCCCTTCTGTTTTATATATTATCTTGATGTTCTTTTTTAATACTCTTCCAGAGAGCATCAGCAGACTCCTCTCATCTCACATGTGTTCTTAATGGAGGATTTTTAGAAGGATCTGTAAATAGATAGGACAGATTTAATCAGAGGAGATAAGATATATTTTTTTTTGATAGGTATTTTGGATGCAGTTATACATCAGGGATGCTGCATTTATCTGCTACCTCTGATGTGATATATATATATAGAGATATATATATATACAGACAGCACAAACATATTGCTCATGTTCTGTAGCCCTTCAGTAACAAGTCTTTGATCAGATCAGATCATACATCAGACAATTCAGACTGACTGAGGCTGTCAAGTCACGCAAAATACCTTAGCACGGAAAAAACCAAACATGTTAATTAAAAGTTGGAGACAAATAGTTGATCTAATAATACAGAATACTGGGTTTTATAAAAAGCAGAATATGGGCATGAGATCTTTTGGCACCTTCAACTACCCACTGTCAAAGCCGGACAGGTGAAATTCTGCTCTTACAACAGTGACCTGGTGCCAGGTTTCTAAGTTACAGGGGGAGAAGTAAAAAGCAAGGTTCAGCCATTTATCACTTTCCTGACAAGGTTCAGGTACTAAGTCCCTTTGTTACTACTATGCATAGGATTTAAATCAAAACACACGATGGAAGATATGGATCGAGTCACTTTCTTTTTGTGATTTCACAAGTTAATGAACAAAAAACCCAACTCAGTAGATGGCCAAGTCTGTTTTACAGCATCACTGTTTTTAACATCAAGGGCTTTGCAAATTCAGCAGTCTAAAAAATAGAGGCTGCCTGTCCAGCCACATTTTATTTTTAGCTACTAAGTCTTTAAAGTAATTAATTAAGTGCTTTTCGTTATATCTTTGGTCTCTGTTGCCACTGTGACAAATCACATTTCTCTCTGTGCCTACGCTAGCAGCCCAGTTACTTTAATGCTAGTTCTGTTCTTTATTTTCCCTCCCCATTTTTAATCCTCTTGATAATGATCAGATCTTTTCATGTTTACACACTTACCTCTAGCTATCTTGCTGGGATATATTTTCTGAAATGGCTTGAATTCATCAGGTGGGGGAAAATCTTCCACAGAATGGAAAGTAAATTTAGATTCAAAGTCATCTGGGAAGTTTCAGGGAAGTAAACATTAGTTGCTGTTAGAGAGAAACTTTAAAAAAACCCCACCAAAACCCAACAATGTTGCTGCAAGTAATTTCAATTAAAAATGCTGACTTGTTTTCTCCTGGAACTGATAGTAGTTTATTCCATATAAACCATCTTGATGAGTACTTCTGTGAGCCATCCAAATTTTCTGCCTTTATTGAAATTACTGCCTGCTGCTAAGACTGAAGTTAAGCTGCTTCTTCTTCCAGTTTTGTGCATTGATGGTATTGTGGCAATAGAGGTATTCCTTGGTGGGTTTTAAGCCACTTAGCTATAAACAAGAATGAATGGCCAATTCATCAGACCACAAAAATAATTCTTACTGGTCTTTGCTCTGTAGGTCCATGACCTGGTTTTAAGAATGGTAATATAAGCACAATGCGGGAACTTTTCATATTCTTAAATAATTTTGCAGGTGATTTGTGCTTTTCTTTTCTACTGACTGATTCAAACCGTTTGTGAAAAAACCTTCATTTTCTATAATTGTATAAGGTTGTACAAAAATGTTTCTATTACACAACCCTGCTATTACTAGGAGAAAGTCTCAAGTGAGCTTTTGAGGTGTGAGACACACACAGGCCTTTGTACTAAAATTATTAACTAAGGCTAAGAGATCTAATTTAGATGATATTACCAATGATGTGCATATTTCCATTTTTGAGTGGTGGGTAGGGGTCATGAGCTGTAGCCCAGGCTGAGACTCCAGACTTGCTTGTAAGTTCAGTTGTTGGGGATCTTGCTGGTGGTTGTGGAGGTGTGACCAGCTTCCCAGCACCAGTTCCTTAAAAAGAAGCAGGAAACCAGCACATAAACATCATCATGACCTACACCTGACAGTAAACTGTGGAAAAAATGGAGGGAGTGTAGAAGGAATGCAGTATTTGAGGCGAACACACCCAGCTTCATAGCTGCTGTTTGTCAAGCCTGCAAATGGATTTATAGTATCAAGTATTAAATTTAAGTCAATATTGGAGTTAGCTCAGGCTTTCCATTTCTAGTTCTAGGGAAAGTGTGACACTCTGAAGTGTGGTTTTGTCCCAGTCTGGAAGGGACACAAAACCAAGCAGTTTCTTTAAGAAAAGAAAATCAACAAAACAACCAAACTAGATGGTATGTCTAAAAGAAAATAATTTCCTGACACTTTGGCACTTATGCAGTGGAATTACCATTAGGCTTATGCATTTCACTGAGGAGTTGCAAGTGCTGTCGAAGTTTACATCGAGGCAAACCTACAACCAGATTTGTGTAAGAGGGAGGGAGCCCAAGGCCTCCAAATTAGCAGCCTCTCAAAACGGCTTCTCCTTCTAGATAAGCAAGGGAAAGGCAGAATAATTTTATGGAAACTGCAAAAGTTGAACCACCATGAGAAATGGGTGTCTTGATGAAGTAACAGTTCATCAGACAGTTCTGAGCAACATTAATCACCATCACGGAGCATCTGATCTGCTCTACTTACACAGCCTTTCCCATGGCTCTCCATGGAACCAGTAATCTTTCTTCTGACATGTGGCTGCTAAAATAGAGGGTACAGAACATTCTCTTCAAATGTTCCTTATTAAGTAGCTGTCTCCATTTCTCAAACCCACACAGATCTAGGCTCATCTTTTTTATCATCTTCATGACATCAGAGAAATACGATAAAAGTTCCTTCTGCCATCCGCTCAAGGAAACACTGGCTAATACCCTAGTTCCCAAGTAGTCAGAGAAACCTTTGGCCCTTTCACCTTGATCATGGGAGGCACTGGCTGTTCCTGTTTGCTGAACAGCAGGGCTGCATCCAGATTTGCTTTTGCTCATCTATGGCTGTAGCTGCCCCAATCTCTTATAAATCTTTCCAGCCCTTGCCAATATTGCTCCTGCATGGGTACAGCTGTAGAGGAATGTCCTGGGTTAGCTGACACACGAGCAGCTGCCATCCTGGCACACACCATGGTGTGTACTCTGCTGCCCTACCTGAGCCTGTCAGGATACCACTCATGCAGCTGGAGACACACCAAAAGCAAGAAGCAACTCAGTGGTCCTAAAACTCCGGATCAGTATGTGACTTTAAAGAATTGCAGACTGAATTATAAGATGTGTGTGCCCAGTGCTAAGAACAGCCTGACAGCTCAAAAAGCCTGATTTTTGGGTGTTCATGACATGCGGTGTAACCTACAGGTATTCCTCCCATGAGCGCTCTTCACTCCCACCCCACCAAGCCATCCAGTCACGAGTGGAACAGAATGGTTTGGGTTGGAAGGGGACCTTGAAGAACGAGATCATCCTTAAGGTCCCCTTCCAACACGAACCATTCTATGATTTCTCCCAGTTTTGCCAAAGGGAGCAAAAAGCCTCCCTCCTTCCGACGTGCTGCTCTCACCTGCGCCTCGGCCGGGTCTCTTCTTCCTGGCCTCTGTCCCGGCTGCGGGCTGAGGGTGGCCGGGGGTGGGTGGGAGCGGCAGCGACTGGATGCTGCTTGGCTTATGGAACTGTGACAGCAAGTGGGGAGACTTGGGGGGCAGCGGAGGGGGCACGTCAGCACCGCTAAAGGCTGGGGAGGGGGGAAAGGAGAGCCTGTTCGCGGGCAGGGGGTGGGCGTGGGGCGGCGGAGGAGGGGGGGGGAGGTGGCGTGGGAGGGGGACAGTCCCTCCCTTCGGCTGGAGGGGCGGTAGCCGCAGGGACATCGGCAGTCCTGGCCGGCAGCCCGCAGGGGGGAACGAGGGGCAAGGGAGGAGGAGGAGGAGGAGGGGGCGGTTGGGGCGGGTGTGAAGCGCCTGCTGGAGACTTGGCGAGTTTGTCAGCCTGAGGAGGAGGGTGCGGGGGCGCAGGAGCCGCGCCGGGCGTCACTCCCTTGGGAGGGCGATCGGCCGGAGGGGGGAGAGGGGGAGGAGGAGGGAAAGTGAGGGAAGGTTTGCTGGAAGCGGGAGGCGGTGGAGGGGGGGCAGGCAGGCTGGGCCGCCCGGGGCCGGCTCCGGCTCCCGCTCCGGCTCGGGAGGTGCTGGGAGGCTCTGGGGGCACAGCTGTCCTTGGACCTTCGGCTGGGTGCGAGGAGTTACTGCTCGGCTTGGCAGCGCCGCTGTTCGGTGGGGCGGAGTGTTTGGGGGCCGCTGCTCGGACTCCGGAAACCTGCCCAGGCCTCCCTGCTGAGAACAGGATGCTACACGTTATATTGCAGGACCGCGTTCCCACTCATCAGACAAAATAGCGCAAAAAGCAAGGTCTTCATCTTCCTCTCCCCGCTGGATACCCTAAGGTAATTCTCCCAAAACATCTCGTATCCAACAGGTTGCCCATGGTGTAATGGAGCTTAGGATGTGACGTACTCCAATGGGCACAAGGGATTCTGCTTAGTTATATAGCGAACTGCTGAGAGACCCTAGCCCCCTCCCTCTTCTTCAGTTTCTGCAAAATGACAGTTTAAGGAGAAGGGGCTTCTCTGCAGAGATCTGGGATCCTTCACACCAGCCTCATCTGCCTAGTACAGCCAGCTGAGCATCGTTGAGTCCTGGTGAAAAGGTAGTTTGACACACATCAAATTGCATCCTTGAAATTAAGTGATTGCTTAGGATTAAAAAGTTCACATAAACTTTACATAAATCTCAAGCCCATGAACAAAAGCCAAGCTCTTAAAAGCAATGCCTCAAAGGCTTTCCAGGAGGCACAGGTTCAAATATTTTCTTTCCAACAGCAAATGCCCAAAGACTGTCGACTCTACAAAATGTATTTTCCTGAGTAAATGTCAAGGATTTATCACAAAGCAAGATGTCAAAAAAGACATCTCATTCTATACTCACATAGTCTCATAGGCATGGCCATAATTTTAAGAACAACTCAAAGTAGCTGCTGCAGCTGAAGCTATGTGAGGAAGCCCTATCACATGCAGTGCTATGCATCTTGGGCTTGCCTTCCAGGAGAAAAAACCCTGCAGGCAGAACCAAAGTCTTTCCCTGCAAAAGCCTGCTTTGCTCTGTGCTGCCTGATGAGGCACCAGCTGCCCAACAGCACCAGAGGTCATCCCTGTGACTCTAACAGTCACCCCTCATTGATGCTGGCACTTCTTGAGGGGAAAGGAACAGTAGGGCTCCCACATTTGCCTTCCTCCAGTCATTGTGAAGCAACAAAACACTTTTTCAGGTCAATAAATAACCTTGCTGGATCAACACTATACTTTGTAAAGTCCAGAGGGCAAAAATCTTAAATACGAATCTTTAAAGTAACAACCAAGACTGTAATACCACAGAAATACATGATAATACAGAGAAGGAAATATGACTTTGCCATTTGTGTTGAACTGATAAGCTCAGATTTCAACACTCTGAGGCACAATTAGAAGTTTTCATTAAAATAATGTAAAAAGCTCGGTTAAAGAGATCTATTCAATCTCTTTCCTACCCAGTGTGAAAAAAGCTTTTTATTTACATTTTAACAAATAAGGCACCTGAGATCTAGAAAGACGGCTTCAAGCATGTTACTAATTGAGCCCTCCATGGTCACATGATGAACTAAAGATTCATAAAAAAAACCCCAATAAAAATCAATCACTAAAGCTAACCCCAAAGTGTTTTTATCCCAAATCACTGCTCCCCTCAGCTATGCTTTCATACAAATGAAGTCCTTACCTGTCATGTCCCTCTGGCCTGCTGGTCTGAGAACAGGAAAGCCACCAGCAAATAAACCTCCCAGAGGCTGCTGAGAGCCACCTTTATTGACGGTTGTATTAACTCCATCTCTGTTAGCTCCTTTGGGTTCTGTTAAAAAGAACCAAAACACAGGGTATATCAGAAAATCATTTCATCCTTGCCCTGCGACTGCTAAGGCTTGGCACCAACAAACGGCCAAGGCCAGACTTTTCCTTCTACTGTTACTACAGTAACTGCCATCACTCTCGGACCTGTAATTTGGAGCACAGCACCCTCTGGTGCTCTTTGATCTCGCATTAATCATGACACCAAGAAGAAGAAGTTGTGTTAGGCCTAACATTAAATTTATGTTTCCAAATTTTTTTGGCATTTTTTGTTCTTTTAATATAGTAAAGAACAATTTTTCTGCTAGAGCCAACAATTCTTGCTTAATTGTTTTATTGAGAAACTCTCAAGGATTTAATCATTCATGATTTTTTATTTTTTTTTTGACAAGGAATGCCTGTTAAGGAGATATCCAGTTACAGACTTATCATGAAATGTTAATAGTTACTGATCTCAGAGCAGGATGCAAGCTTAGAGAGTGTCCCCTCTCTGCATCCTAAAGCCATATGAAGATACAGACCTTTGCTGAACTTCAAACCTTCAGTGTGAAACTGTCCAGCTGATCTCCACCCACACCTGAGGCTTCAGCGAAGCTCACTCAGGCCTTGCTGAGGAGCACATACTTACTTTCAATCTGTGGTGCACTGCGGTCATTGATTTGAGTCACTTTTCTTAAGCGAGTTCCCTGCTGGATATCAGCCAAGAGTGCGTTTCGTGCTTTCTGATCTTCGTTCTGCAATTTCGGTACTTCTGAACTAGCCTGTTGACAGTAAGAGCATTAAATAGGAGGTGCAGACAAAAATTCACGCTTAGAAAGGATACATAGGCAAATGTGGGACAGAAGGTTTGAAATAAACCACTCTTGGCAGCTGACACTTCAAAGCCTTCGAGTTCAATCAACAAGAACAGCATTCACTTGTGCAGGAGGCAGGAAAGCTGAAGGTTTAATATAACACAAATCTAATACTATCTGGGCTAATACTGTTGATATTAGGGGCCTCGCTTAAATGAAATGTGACCTCCTACCTGGCCATTTATGGCTTCTGTCCTACAACTCCAGCTCTGGCTACCTCTCTCAGCTCTTTTCATGCTATTTACCATGGTTTAAACAGAGATTTTATATGCCACATTAGAATAAATATGTTTTATCCACTTAGGATAGCCTTAGGAAAAAAGACAGATAAATGCATACTGCTTTTATATTTGAATGTGATCATTAATTAATTTAGACTATCTCTCTCTGTTGGAGATTCACACCATCTTAAGTAGACTGCCTTTAGAACAATATAATTATATTGTAGTAACTTATCTGCCCTAACCGAGCTCCACAGATGTAAATTCAAGTTGCAGTTTAAAGTTTTGTAATAAAACTGCAAATTATGTTTATTCTTTATTCTTATTTCATCAAGTTTCTTGTTACTAAAAAGAAAATAAATCAGATCTTTAAAAAATTTGGACGTTTCACTTTCTTGAAGCAGATATTAACCAGCAAAGCTGTTACTTCTAAACCTATCGTGGTTGACAGAGTGGTCTAGCAGAGGGGAATCTTCACCTCAGACGAGCGATATGCTGCTCGCTTCCAAAATTCCCAGAGGTTAGCTAACTTCCTAAAGAGAGTGAATACCAGAAATGTTTCCATAGCCCTTAATTTTAGCATCATAGTCCTAATAAAGCAGAACAATACTAACACACTTTAAAACAAACAAACAAACAAAACTCCAGCTTGGTAATGGCATTCTGAAAGCAAAACAGAAACTTGAAAACACTTAACCAGCTGCTGAATTAATGAAGTGTCTAACTGGCTAATCCTAAATGAAGTATTCTATCGGTACGATATTGTTCGTGGTTATTTTTTGTACTTGCTAAAAAAAATAAATAAAAAAACCCAACCAAATCCAAACCCAAACAAGCAGGATTTGCCGTGCCCCGCTAGATGGAGCTGCAGACTGCCGCTAACGCCGCCGCATTCCCGAGCCGTGATGTAAAAACTCGGAATTACAACCTGACTGATATGTAACTATGTGTTATTTTAAAATATTAGGAAAATCCCCACTCCGTTACAGTTTCCTCATTTGAAACAGCGCTGGCTGCCCTTGTACTTTCAGGACAGCAAGTCCCACTGCCCATTAAGACGCCTCAGAAGAGCTGCCCGTGTCAGCAGCGTTAGACCATGTACCAGCCAGAAACCATTTCCACTCCCATTCTCTGGAAGCTAACAATACTTACTGTGAAAAATGGAAATACCATATCTGGAACAAGGGTGATTCCCTTCCTCACAAAAGCTCTTTATCAGTATCTTCAACTTCACGCCTCTCTACTACCATTAATGACTTTGCTGCAGCAGGACAAGCAGGATCTAAAGCGATCTGACCAAGACCTATGTTTAAAATTAGATCCAGCAGCTGTCTTTTCGTTTCCAGGTTCAAGTGTCCGTATATTATGCCAGCTGTCCACTTCACCTCGCTGATCCACTTCTCTGAGCAAACAGACTTTTGGAATATAAAGTCTTGATATCCAAACAGTTACTAGGCTAAAATAGCCCACTTGTGGCAACTTACATTTGCAAGTGACCCATGACTTGTTATCAATTTGATATGGTTAAGACATTAATTGTTTCACAATTTGTAGCATAAAAAAGCAGGAATATTATTCAGCTGGTGCATAATGCAGCGTAACAAGCTGCCTTTCTCTTACAATAGATCCCCTTACTCCAAGCATAACTCCATCCTATGCCTCAGCTGTTTCTTCTTGCTCTTCATGAAGGTAAGAGATAGAATCTTGCAAGGCCAGCCTGGTGGACTCAGGTGATTGATCAGCTGCTGAGTAGCTCAATACAGATTCTCTTTTTTCACTACGAAGTCAAGGTGGCCTGGGGTGCAGGGTTGCCTGGTTGCACAGTGGTCAGAGCCCCTTTGGATTTTTTGTTTGCTGCCTGCACTCCCAAGGTAGTGACAATCCTTGTCAAAAATCGTTTCACCAGGTAAGCATCTCAGTCATTCACCTACTGGTGTCCTGCGTTTGCAAATTTCTGGTTTTACCGTATCGCTTTTTGATACACAATCAGAAAGGAACCTTCCTTCCTCTGATGAAGAAATAAATCTAGGATTCATGCTCATGCTGTGCTTTCAATCCACAGCACCAGAAAAGACAATAAACATGTAAGTTCTTCATCAAGAGAAAAACAGAAAGAAGAACTCTTATGGCAGTCAAATCTTCAATCCCTATCACAAGCAATAGAAGTGTTTCAGCAGGAAGACAAATATACCTTGAGAGTAAAAACAGCTGCAAGGCAAAAGATGTAATTCTTAGTCTACTTTCTACCCCACCATCTGCAGGGCAGCCTCACTTATTTACAAAAAGAGAAACATCTCAGTATTTCAATGAAAATCAGAAAGGAAGAGGATAAGAATGTGAAGATCATTTTTTTTATCAGATGCCAGAGCTGCCTCAGGTAACACAGAGTGAAATTAAATTCCATACTTTACTTACATGAATTGGTGAGGGAACGGTGGGTTCTCATTACCTTAGCAACCACTAGGTTATTCTGCTACTATTTCAGACATAAAGAACGTCATGTTCCATACGTACTTAGAAACAGAACTGAACAAACCACACATGTAAATTGCCTGAACATAAGAGAACTACTTCCTTTTCATCTCACCCAACTCCACTACGTTTTGTCTTCAGTGGCCTAAATTACACACTCAGTTATGCCATTCAGTGAAGTATAGGATCAATGCTTGGGCTATCTCAAAAGTACCTGCAAACAGGAAAATACCATCAAATCACAATATTTAGAGTGATGTTTCAGAGTGTAAATCCCAATGATTTTTCCATCATTCCAATGATGGAAATACACATTTCAAAATTTGGAGCTGATAACTTAGACTGGCAGAGATATGAATCAGAACAGCACAATTATACAGAGAAATCCAAATCACTCCAGCTTGAGGCCATTTGAAAGGAACAACAAACCAAAACACGCTCCTCCACTGCTGGGACGGCATAAGCGGGGTAGGTGGGGAAGAAAAGAAATAAAAAAGAAGTTGCACAATAACACAATATACAAACGTCAAATGTAAAACTGAAAAAAACCTGGATGACAAGTTCTAGCCACGTCTCTGAAATGAAAGCCTGCATCCAGAGTGCCACAAACATGAACCTGGCAGGGGGCTCCAGCAGTAAGCCTGCTTGAGCAAGTGTGGCAAGTAGGGGTAACACACTCCTCCAATAGATCTCATCCTTTCAGAAAAAGCAGTGTGAGCAAAAATGGAATTAAAAGTTCAGTTCTGGTCTACAGATCTTTAAAATTACATTGTGAAATCCTGGAGATGCACAAGAAAGAGCTAAAGCAGTATTCAAAACCCTGGAGGCAGCAGCTCAGATTTTAGCAGCCCTGAGGTCTATCTGAGGGGTGGTCCGCCTGCACAACACAACCTGTACAGGGAGATGGTGGTGAGGACTCAAGCAGCAGAGGCAGGTATTTGGTGAATTAATGCAAGATGCAACCGGACAAGCTGCAGATGGCAGCAGAATATAGATCTCCTGATTTTCAGATCAAGGCTGGATCCTCTCTGGCAGAAATGCTCTTTGTGAAGCACAAGCCTCTGGGCCCTGTACAGGTGCTGCTGACATGCAGTACCCTGCAGTAGGGGTGGAGGGGTGGGGGTCACAGCCAGTGGTTTGTAGCAGCTTCTTCCAGTTAGGAGTTCTGGGAAAATGGATCGTTTTGTTTAGGGAAACAACTCTGTATTTTTACACTGTATGGACCACTCAAGGCTTGCCCCTGAATGATCACAGTCTTAACACCCTAAATTGGTTGTATCAGACAAATTAAGAGCTGAGAGACTTTTTAAAGGAAAATTGACTGAAATCCATGGCAATGAGCTCCATTTCTAGGTACACTCTGCTGTGATATTTGTGTCACATTCAGAATGTCACTTTACATCTTGCAAGACAGATGGGAGCATTTACCTACCCTCTGGGCTCCTATGATACTTAAAATATTTAAAAGGTATATGTGCTCAGATACTAAAATGCTGTAAACACAGGAGACAGCAGCCATTTGAAAAAATTTATACTAGTACTAAGTAGTATCTTCAGATTTTAAAGAGTACCTCTGTACACAGAAAAGGGGAAATCCTCTGGACTCTGGGCAGGTAGTTCAGATACACTGTCTCATAAATGAGTTTTATTTACTCTGATTTTTAAATATGATCTTTAATGAATTTGTAGAACACTTTCAGGCAGTGTAGATCTTCATAAACATGATAACTGCAGCAAAAATGTACCTCTAGCCTTCTGGACAATCCAATAGCCAAGGAAGTATGGGTCTTTGTTTTAGAATAATCCCATACGCTGATGGGAGAAGAGGATCCAGTACTCTAGCTCTAACACAGGAGGAGCCATAAATAAGAAAATAAATTCCAAAGGCATTAATAATCTTTTATTCAGAGAACTGAATAATACTGAGTATTTATACTGCTAATATGTAATGCATTGTATCATCATAGTAATTTCCCTTTTGTGGTCACCTTTTATAGAAAACACTGGAAACAGCTATGTAGAAAATTTATTTATTCATCTGAACTAGATAAGAAAAACTAAAACAAAATAAGTCAAAATACATTTAGCTTATCCCTAACTATCTATTTGATGAGACATATAATGAAAAAATTAAAAACCTATCAATTTGACATCAGTATTTTATTATAGGCAGAAAGAGAGTTCTCTCTTTTGCTGATGATTTTAATTATTTCTATGAATCTGATGGCAATCACCCTTCCTTTCTCCAGTCACCAATTTTTCTCCCCTACATGACAACAACAAAAAAAATTCAGTGCAGAGATCAAACACAGATACTGGTAGAAGGCATAAGCAGCATACATTTTAGTAATAGAAGAGTTTGAGGACACCCCTTAACAAACCTTTCCTTTCTTATTTTTCTCTCCCATCCTCAGCCAAACCTGCACAGGCATGGGCTGAGGTAAGTGATCTTCACTAACACAACATGCAACACCTCAGGTTTGGCTTTTAAGGAAGGGAAAGATAGTGCAGCAAGATAAAGGATGAGCAGAAAGCTCTAGGATGGGGAATATTTGATAACAGAGAGCACATATTCATGAAAACAGGAGTTCTTGGGCCAGTCCTAGCCTTCTTTGGCATCCAATCTGACATAATTCAGAGACCCAACTTAAACTAAGAAATGCAAAAGAAAAAGTCTACAAACATGGCAATGGACAATTAAAACCAGCATGTAAAACAGCAGACAGGGCAAAACCAGCAATAGCTGCATAGGCAATGTAGTCAGTAATGTGATAGTGCCAAGTCTGGCCAAAGAAACTGTGCATCAATAGTGAGAGACAACTAAAGCATTTAAACCTTAAATTAGGGACCTACAAAGCAGCAAGGAAGAGCATGAGCCACTGAAAACATAAAAAAATTCCCCAAATATTATTCCTATATTAACAATAACTGAAATTCTGGTGTAGACAAACACAGATTTTCAGGAAAGAGGGCAAATAAGATGAAGCAAGCTGTGTAAGGCTATGTGCGTCATGTCAGAGATGGCTGAGAATATTGAGAGGAAAACACAACTTGTTTGGAGTTGGTAAATCATCTGAGGAAAGATGATGAGTGTTCTCACTGCCCATATGGCACCACAAGATTCTCCAAGTAGGAGAACATAAAGGGAGAGATTATGACTGGATCCCCCCATCCAGCCACAAAGCTCCTATTCCTTTGAAGGAAAGCCAGGCATAGGGTTGGTGCTCACAACAGTCTTGAAGGGCACAGACCTTGAGTAAGGGGCCTCGAGGGACAACAATCTGCTAAAATACCCTTCAGGGAACACTGATGATGAAAAAGAATGGACTTAGAACAGGGAAGACCTGCTCATGATCGACTTACTCCATAACTTCCTTCCACTTAACCACAAGCTGCTGACCACAAGTGTTCCATAAGGAGATCTCTGTAACCATCAGGACTAATGTATTTAAATAAATTTAGCCTTTAAAAGACTTCATCCTTCTCAAAACCAGAACTGACAGAAACAAAATAATATTGACAGTAAGGTTCCAGAACATTCTAACAAACTACAATGTCAAACTTTTTATTGAAAGAATGATGTTGTTTTGGAACAAAGTAAAACATGGAAGCTGACCAGCATGTCTTCCTTGACAAAGCATAGGATCATAAAAGCCATCTATGCATTTTTAGCTCAACATGAAATCTGAAACCCCAGAGGAACTTGTTTTCCCAAGATCAATCCACTATTGCTAGTTTAGAATTATGCCAAGAATTTATGATTTTATATTTGCAGCAGAAGCAGTTTGCCCAGGAGGCAAGAGTGGTGCTTCCACAAAGAATTCTCAAACCAGCAGCTAAAGTCTCCACGAGGAATGTGCCAAGAAAAGCAATAGCAACAAAAACAAGTAACTTATAAAATAATAAACCCAGTTTCCAGCATTATCATCCTTCTTGCATTTATGTTACATATGCATCAGGTGTAGTTTCATTCATGCACTGTCAAATGCAAAATAAAATAATCAAAACAATCCCCCCCTTCCACCTTAAGGAAAATCCAACAAGACTCAACAACAAAGCAGATGACTTCTTTTATTTTAAATATTTTAAACTATTTGTTTCTAAAGAAGCTTGTGAGATCTGGTACGTGTGAGTTCTGTTTCTATTCACAAGGGAGCCCTGACCTGTGACTTAGAGGTCTTTAATTATGGAAAACTTTGCCATGGTGCAAGACTCCACCTGCACAGTCAATCTCAAGATCAGAGCCTCTTCTTGTGTTTCTGCTGCGTAGCATAGGATGAAACTAATTAATTCTTGGCACTTGGTCTACCTGGTTAAACAGCAATCTCTTAGTCTCCTAGCAAGCTGAGCTTCAAATGCTTCCCAGGTGAGGGGTCACTCTCCAGCCAACTTTTCTGAGAGAATCCACAAGAGGGGACCTGCCAAATAGCTTCCTGGCAGCTAATCAAAACATTGTTTCAAGAGAATAACAGGAGTAGCATTTGACAATTCCATCTACACCCAGCTCAACACTGATTAACCATGATCTTGGCCACCATTGCCCGAAGTTCTGCAATCTGAACCTGCTGGGTTGGAAAGGTCATCGAGCAATGTGTGTACTTAGGCTGTGTCTACACAGACCTTGTTGCTCAACTTCTAGCAAGGGAAGTACTGTGCAAAAGTTGTTACAGATCTCTTCCCAGTGTTACAGCCACCGCCTAGTCCTGGCATTAGTCCCAAATAAAGAGGCGTTTTAGTATTAGCAGAACCTGGTGCCTGCTCTGCATTAGCACCTACCAGCTTAAAGTTACCAGCACACACAATGGCAGGGAATAGAACACAAAAAAATAGCATAGCAGGAGGTACTTTCTTTCACATCTATATTCCTAGTGCCCATTTCAAAGACTACCAGTAATCAGTGACACTGCACCCAATAAAACCCTCTGCATTTTATGTTAGCACTGTTCTATCAGACAATATAAAATTTCGTGTACTGAAAGGTTCTCTTGCTCCTGCCTCAAATGGAGCAGCGGGTTTATTAACAAGGGCTTACTTAAAAGTTTTCCAATGTGGGTTGCTAAATTTCTGTACCTGAATACAAAAATGCAACAGAATCAGTATGATGATTTATACCTGCTGAGCCATTGAGTTTTTCTGTTGGTGTTTAACTTTCTGACACCCACATTTGAAATGTAAATTCTTGCTGTTTTTTCATTTAAAAAGTACACAGTAACAGAAGCTGTTAGAATGGAGGTGGTATAAAATTTAAACTACTCCAGAAGTGTTTCGCAGCAGTCCAGAAAGATTGCAAGTCAAATACCAGAAATACTCCAAGACTGGCTTCAAAAATAAGTTTGAACTTCATCTTCTGATTTCTAAATTTCTGGGATTCAAATTCCTATGATTTTCTCTGCATCAGTGAAAAGAGAAGTGAAAACTCTTAGGTGAACGAGAAATCCTGAGACCCTGGCATTGCAATGAAAATGTCAAACAGCGCAAGGCTGAAAACACCACCATGGGAGCTGGTGACACTACCGCTGTTTATTCTCTCTGTCTGTCATACAAGGGTCCCCAGACTGACAAGGGATACCATGAGTAGTAACAACAAAAAATTCAACATGTGACTGCTAATACGCATCACAGTTTAATCTCTCTGTTCTAAGAACAGTAGGCCATTTCTCCTACCCAGTTACATGTGCAGAAGCTACTGACCATTCTGAAATGCCTTTTAGCATCCAGACAAAATTATGGTCAGCCTCAGAGAGGAGAATAACAACAAACTAGCATTTCTTGCACTGTCACCTTTCGGCCACGCAGAGAAGTCCTACTCAAGTATTGCTATAATTCTGAGTTCTCTTTTAATTAAAAGGCTACAAGCATAATATTAATTGACAGATGGAATTTAATATGTAGCCATTGCATACACTACAGATGGGGCACTGATTTTTCAGGGCATTATTACCTTGTGATTAGAATGGTAAATTAACCTATTAGCTCTCTGCTTCTAGTAGCTGGGCCTGATCATTTACAGCTGGTAACTCTACAACACGCTGCAATTTCCATACTTGTGTGTGGAAAATTACACAGACTAAAAACAAAGAATGCTCTTTAAATGCTTTCCATTCCATTCAGACATGTACAACACACGACATTATGAAGAAACCTGCAAAACAGAACTCACCACCTAAATACATTAAAAGTGGTGACCTAAGAGATCTCAGT
Source organism: Neopelma chrysocephalum (assembly GCF_003984885.1). Lineage (NCBI taxonomy): Eukaryota > Metazoa > Chordata > Aves > Passeriformes > Pipridae > Neopelma > Neopelma chrysocephalum. The sequence continues at coordinate 2,731,978 of NW_020897695.1, read as the reverse complement.
AAAGCACTCAAGATTAGCACCTATGTGCTCCTATGACATTTAGCAGTACATGCCCCTGTATCTGTCTCCAGATGAAACAGAGCAATGCCAACCTAGTATTTATGTTCTCTTTACATCTTCACAGTTCCCACTTGCCCTTTCTGTATTTGATGACTACAAGAGTAGAAGGTTACAGCAGCAACACTTTGAGATGCCATAGCTATGCAGTTCCCCATTTTCCACTTGCTGAAAATTAAGTCAAATAAACTACACAAAGACAAAGCGTTTTTTTCTACATAATTGCCTGTCGCTTTTTATGAAAGCAGACTGGTGTGAGATATGATATATTAAAATACTATAAATCAGTTTCCTTTATTTTGGCCGGAACAAAACGCTCTCAAAAATTTCAGCCATGCTTTGCCCAGCACTTAGCACAGTCTGCATGATTTTCAGTTATCAACAAGATTACCAAGCTGCACTCCCTCTCACTGCAGTATGTTTTACCTATCAGCAATAAACATTATGATTTAGTATGTCCTGGCCTAGGAACTTCATGACAAAGTAATAAATATCATCTTACTCACGGCTCGCATAAAATTTTAGTAAACACATTCCTACATATTTTGTAATTGGCACCATGCACAATTCTGTTCTTTCAGTGTTACACTTGCATGTCTAGGGTTCTGAATGAAAACTTGAGAAATTATCTTAATTTTTACAATAAATAATTAGCAACTATGCCCAAACATTTATGCGTATGCACACATTCTCTCATACTATATTTGGTAAGACCAAATCAAAATACCATAAATCATCATTATCTTCAGCCAGGATGTTTTACATATGTTGTTTGTTCTCTTTCCACAGAACAGTAGTGCTAAATGTCATAGGAGCAAAACCAACTCCCACACAACTTCAGATAAACACTGTAGCTCTGAATTTCTTGGGAAGATTGAAGGAAACAGCTCAGCAAGGTTTGCACTCTAACAGCTGCACGAAGGAGAGAAAAAAACCAACCCTCCTTCCCCCCCGCAAAGGAACACTATCTGGTGATGTTTTTCTGAGCCTTGGAAATCCTTCCTCTGTGTAAATTAGGCATTTATCACAGTGTTATATCATGATGAATTGCTTTTCTGAATTTCATATTACAAGAGTAGAAAATAAGATCAGAATAACAAAGTTCGTAAACACTGACAACAGTAAGTCATTTTTTTTTTTAATTTTAACTAAATAATAATCAGGTAATCATTAAGAATAATCTACATGCCAGTCTAGCATTCATCATTATTTCGAGTTTCACATTTCTATCACCAAAGTAAGCATATTCCTTTCTTCTCCTGCTATACTAGTTTTCAATATACCATAAGGCAGCAAATAAACACCTGGTGCCACTTTATTGGCTTTAACCATCTGATCCATTGTGATTTTGGGGTTTAATTTCTATGCTAAGACTTTAATAATAACAATTCTAAAGAGAACAGAAGTATTTTTTTAAACTCCACAAACATATGAATCATTAAACAAACATCTTCTCTGAATAAGGCACAATCCAGCAGGGCTGCTACACATTCCCGCTTCCTTCAGCATTAACATTTTAATAGGTGATGACTGATTTTAGCATTAGGAATTCATATATATGCAGGCTACATGGCAGTGAGCAGCCTTCACTGCACATGAAAAGTGAACATGGTTTATCAAAGCAAAATTGTCTCTTGATGGTTTTCTTGGGAAATTAGGCAAAGAAAATTTTTAATCAGTCTCAGTGATGGCACCTCCTCCAGAAAGTATGACAAACCAAAACTAACCAGGATGCCACATGCCAAACTAAAAGACAAGAGTGTTAAAAGAAACAGAGGGGGAATAAAAAGAAGTTTTTCATTAGCAGAAAGCTTTAAAAAACTCTAAATACACCACCCTCTTCCCCCAGAACAACTAAAAAACCCTATTAAAAAACTCACCTTACATGACACACACATGTCCATAAATTGAAACAGCTTTTGAACAAATACATTAATGCCTCATTTCCAAGTTTCCTTTATTAAGGTAGAGGGGAAAAGCGAACAAGAACAGATCTGAATTCTGTAAGCCAGTGCCAGAAAACACACTGGGGCACAGTTTTATTCTGCCTACTCATCTCTCTCATCTTTATCTATGACCCCCTGAAGGCAGGCATTTGAAGACATGCTCAATTAATCCAATTAGCTATATTTACATTTTGACTCAGCCACCTACATCTGCTACGGCAGATACCCTAGTATTCCCTCCTGTGAAATCCACTTTATTTGCTTCTAAGTTTGCTCTAACAGCCTGTAGCTTTTCAGCTGTTGGGCACAGGTGGCTCCTAGCATGTCTTAAATACCATCTCCAATTCACTTTAGTATTGCCTTGCGACAACTTTTGAGAGCAGAATTCAGTACAAGTGCTTACAGAATATCAGCAAGTCCAAAAAATCTTAGAAAACAGTACGAAAGAACCTAACTTTATTCTACCTTAAGAAGTAGTTAACAGAACAAAAAAAGTTAAGTGCCAACAGCGCTTAGAATTTCCACAAAGCAAAGACTGCAAAATTATTTGGGATCATGGCTCACAATATTCACAAAGAAAATGTGCAGAGAAAAACAGAATGTGGGAACTACATCTTCTAAAAATCTCTTGATAATGAAAGCAAGAGGAAAGTATGATTATTATCCATAATCAGAAAAGCAAGACAAGTCTATGGTACCCCTGCAAGGGCACCATGCAAAACAACAGAATTCTAAAACTCCACCCTATACATAGACATTTTTCTTTTAACATAAATCAAGTAAGTTAAACTAGTGGCTCACTCGCATATCAAAAGCGAAATTAAAACCTAACTTTTAATTGCTAACATGTAAATGTTACTCTGGTTTAATTATACCAGTATAATAAAAATCACAGTGCTGTTTACTTTGGAACTTTTCCAGCTGCTGGCCAAACAATACTTACTTGGTTTGAAGGTTTTCCTTAAAGCTACACGCCTGTTAAAATTTTTCCTTCTTTCATCTCCCAAAGGTAAATTTAACAGCTGTAACAACAGCTGGGCAGCTTAGCAACTGTAAAATACAGATGCCAATTTCTAGAAAAGAGCTTTCTAGTAAAAGAAAATAGGGTCTGTAGCAAGTGTTCGTGGACTCCCCAACTGTAAGATTTTACTCCGTAACTTGGCACCAGCTGGAGAGCTGACACACTGCTTTTGCTGAACTCACCAGGCATTTCAGATCCTGTCTCTCATTCAGTTTTGACAGGGAAAGGTCATTTTACTGTTACAGAAAAAACAATGTTCTGCCATGTTACTTTACTAATTATTTACGTTGGTTCATGTGCTCTTTTTAGTATTAACACTTACTAAAATATCAGACATTATTTAGATTTATTTAGATTATTTTAATATCAGACATTACTTAGAAATGCGTTTAGTTTGTATTGTATCACCAAGATAAAACTGACTCTAAATTTTCTATATTTTATGCACAGATCACCCCACTTGAAACGGAATGATCTAACTAACACATGAAAGCAAGCCTTCTTGTACCAAAACCCTATCATGGTAGTGGTTTTAGTCATCAGAAAAGGAGGAGAAACAAAAAACTCCAAACTTGTTCATAGTGGTCCTTAGGAGTCCTCTTAGCTTTCCCAAGTCATTCACAATTGGTATATGTTAGAGGAGTCTAAAAATGTCTCTAGATATTTTAAGAAGTTCAGTTTTTTAGGATAAGGACATTTGCAGCTTCTGTTGACTTTAATTGCAGCTGTGAACATTAAGCTGTTCACAATATGCAGCCCACTTATTTCAGCATTTAACTATAGGTTGTGTACCTGGCCAGAAGAATTGCTAATTGAAAACAGTGCTCATGGTGCCAAAGTTAAAACTGAACACTAGAAAGAATCAAACACTGCTTATTTCATTTGCTGTCTTTATATTCCTCTTCTTCATCTCCACAACTCATGGAGAGTTTTACAAAATGGTTCAGCCTATAAAGTAGCAGAGAGCAACATGCAAGGAAACCTCCTTCTGGAAAAAAAGATGACATGAGAGCATTTGAACATTATCAAACAAAATCAACAGACCTTCCTGGGAACAAAACAGGCAGAGATGCCAGGGAATGCAACAGAGAAATTAAGTTCTTAAAAAAAAAAAGTTAGAATTACAGTTGAAGTACCATGTACTGTTTTACTACAGGGACTACCATACCCTGCAAATAAGTACAGCACTGACAGAAAAATAGTCAGGAAAGATTTTATGACTTGAACACAACCATGCCAGGTTTTACTGTTTCAAAAACAGTCTTAAGAGTTTCAAAGCAGAAACAGGCTATGACCAATTGATTGCAGAATAAAAGAAATTACTTAAACGTGTTTTACCATAGGTACAATATTTGATTGTGAAGGTATGAAAACGTAGTACTCTGAAAGTCCACTCAGAGCATCCTCGTCTTATTGCAAACATGTTGGCAAGGCACATGTTCTACTTCATGACACACACAGTAATGATCTGTTACAAGCGGTAATTGTTCCTGCACATGTACAAAAGCATATTGTGCTGTGTCCCCAGGAAGACAGCGTGTGCTAGAAAGAGCAAAACCTACAGCTGAACACTGTGAGTCTTAATAGGAACTGTAAGAAAGAGGATGAAAAAATTAATACTTACCACCCTGCACATTACCAGTACAAAAATGAATTCCCTGTGGCAGGAGAAGTATTCATAAATGTTAAATTCTCACCATATTCTCACATAATGCAATAGTTTCCAAATGTTTTGATCCTGCACCCCAACAGTAAAAGAAATTTTGAGCATGCACCCCAGTATACATATGTTTATTTATTTATAAATCATACACACGCATGACAGAAGTTCTAGTGTTTTCTTCCTGCACATTAATGAGTCATTTCACACACATCACTTTGGAGACCACTGCTGTAATGAAGAACAAATGCCAGCAAAACAAACATCTGCCCCAGGTATTTGATGTGAATATCCATGCCAAAATCCTGTGGGCTCTGAGCTGGCTACTATAGCTAAGCTTTTCCTAATGGAAATGAAAAGTCAATCTTACCAGTGGTGGTGGTGGAGGGGGCCCTCCAGAAGGTGGTGGTGGAGGGGGCCCTCCAGAAGGTGGTGGTGGAGGGGGCCCTCCAGAGGGTGGTAGAGGTGGTGGAGGAGGAGGTGGTGGTGGCGGTGGCGGCACAGGCATCCGTTCAGATTTCTAGCTTCACACGACTATGAAAAATATAGCCAAAGTCTATGTCCTTGAGGAGAAGGTAGGGAGGAGAAAGAAAAGTGGGAAGAATAAAAAGAAAAAACAAAGAGGAATGTGTTTATATACTGCAAGCTTAAGATCGGCCAAATATCTAGCTCTCAGCAGACTGAAGACTTTTATACTGCACTGCTTCCAAAACTACAGTACGAACAGCCTCATTACAGTTCTCTGATGACAACATTCATCTAAAGAGCAAGCTCATAGATCTGGACAAGTGCCATGAGTACCAAACACATAGATACCAGCCTGTCCAACTTTAACTATTATGTCTTGCCTTAATCTAGCCCGTGGCCCTGAAATGCAATTCCGCAGAGAACAAATCACAGCTGACCTCATGTAGACACTCCTGCAGGGACAAAAACTCTGTTGACTTTTATGCCAGAGGTTTGCTGCTCTAACAACAGAGTAAGGAAATTTATGAGGTTCAGTGGACTTGCTCAGTGTTTACAGAAAGAAAAAAAAAGAGGGACTCCCCCCAATGATTGAATAATAAATGAAGAAATTATTCTACAAATGAAAGCTTCCATTACCAAATTATAGCTTGTAAAGACCAGACATTTCGAATATTAAAATCACCCATATTTTTCTTGCCATTTTTAGATGTTAACTTTTCACAATTCTTTAGTAATACACTGACAAAACAGACACACATATTCATAAAAAAGCTATATGCTTTTTTTGTTTTAAATCTCCTACAGAATGACAGCGCATCACTCACTGATATTCATCTCTAACCCAGCCCTCGGCATGACTGTATTCCCTCTTAGTCATCTGTAAAGTTAACAAGCAACTCCTGTATTTCATCAATAAAGTTGCAAGTGAAAGTCCTAGGCACTGCCAAAGAGAGCTTTCTGCAAGCCATACTTGGTAAATTCTTTTGCTAGCAACTCTTGGATAAATGCTTTGAATATGGTTTTACATATAGTTTTACATCCATTGTGTCATGACTATCTTCTGAGACTCTTCATAATGTCATGTGAAACGGTGTCAAAAGCCCTACAATAATGCAAAATATGACATCTGCTATATCTTTCCTTTCTGCAGGGCTTTATTTTAGCAAGAAATTACATTGGTTTGACCGATTTGCTCTTTACGCATCTCCGTAGATGAGAATTCATTTTCCTGTCTTCTCCAAGGATTTAAAAAATTTTTTTCTCATTTTGATGTTTTACTAGAAATTGATGTTAAGTTGGAAGGACAATTCCCAGGCCCTATTCGCCTCGTTTCTCCCTTCATTTTTTAAAGCATGCACTTCATGCTTATCCAGAATCACCAGTATAAGGAGGAGGTACAAAAGTTAAATCTAGAAAAGTTCAGCAGAGAAGACAACATAGAAATGAGGCAAGTTGCAGTCTTTAAGAGAATACTTGGCTGTTTTGTTAGAGGGATAGTTTGGAAGAGGCAATGAAGCTAAAATGTTCACTTCCTACTTAGTGTATGTGAACAACATCCAGATAATACCTGAGTATTTTCCTTCAGCTGTATCTTGTAAAATACTTTGTGGGAGATGAAACGTGGAGTCTATGAAACACTCGCTTCCTCCCTTGAGAGATTGCTATGCAAGGGACTAACATATCAAAGCACCCTGATCTTTAACAGAATTGGTTTCAACCACTTTAATAACTGCTTAAGGAAACATTCCAAGAAAGCTGGCATCACAGTGTCCCCACCGTTCCACCATCATTGTTGCCCTATTCAAAAATCCATTAACAGAAGATATCTCTTTTCCTCAGTTAAACCATTCAAAAACAGACATAAGGAGAATGAGTCTTCCCAGCTAATAATATGTTTTGGGTTAGTATCTTCCTACCCTGCAATACAGGCCTTTTGTCTTCATTAAGGATTTAGAATGGGAAATATGCTCCTAGTCAAATTAGAAAAAAAAATACAACCCACGCTTCTGTGGCAGACCACATGCATGGCAGCAGGAGGTAAAGCACACTGGAGGCAAGTAGCAGTGAAAGAAAGGAAATGGGAATCAGACCTTGGTATTTAGAAGTCACAATCTGAAATGCCATCAGGTGACTTTTATAGCTGCCTCTCCACCATTCCTTGCCCCAGCACCCATTCCTCCAAACGATGCAGCCTAAATTCCAGGACTAGAAACTGTGTGACCATCTACAACCCAATATTCAGTGCAGAGGAAGTGTTCATCATGTATCCTACTCCCATATCCTGAATCCTCCTGTGCAGTGACAGCAGGAAAAAATGCATTTCAGTGGGCAGTAGAAAACAGCCCTCGAATGAAATCCTCTAGACATCGTAGAGATTTCCTCCCATGCTGTTTCAAATCCTCTACAAATGAACCGTCTTTCAGAAAATTCTGCATATGTGCCTTCTTTCGTCTCTTACCACATATCCAGAGGCTTGATGTCCTGACCTTGGCATGCTTTTGTGCACACAGGCAAATTCACGCTTTTTATACCACAACTGTTACAGGGTATTGCCTACACAATGAAGAACCATTTTCCACATAAGGGCTCTCTTTGTTCAAGTGGGCTTTGAAAGGAGTGCTGCCACTCTCAGAAGTAGACACTGTATGTCAATAAAGGCAGGCATCTTCAAGCTAACTTACAAGACAAAACAACTGGCTCTTAGGATTTAGTCATAACTGCACAATCTACAATTTTTAATATGTAGGATTGGCTATGAGAACCTCTTTTGTATTACTGCTGCTATCTCAAGTGGTTTGTATTGAAAGAAAATTATGGAGAAGACTGCATCACTTTCAGTATATCAACACACATTACTTGGAGGCCTTTGTTCCTTGGTTAAAGGAATGTATTTCATTTACCTCTCCCCTCATTCTGTTGGCAATTTCACACAATAACTTTAGATCATGCTGAGGTTATGGATTTGCACATTATAAGCTAAATAAATTCTGAATTAAAAACAAGAAAGGAATATCATATTGATCAGTTCTAATGTATGATAAGAGCCAGACAAGAGGGAAATGCCAAAGAAGGTCCTTAAGGCAATGTGCTCTTTCTCCACTGCTCTAAATATACATATTTATAATTGGAAGAGCAGGATCTGAACTATCCCTGAGGGACAGAAATAAAAAGATATAGTTTCAAAAGTTGGCAATAGGTGGAAGGGAGAAACCTATGTGTTTAGCCTCAGTTTGCTAAGACTAGAAGCAATGTAAATCTTAGCTTGACTTAAACACCACAGAACAGAATCAGGCCCAACAATTGCAGAATTTATTGCAAAAAAAGAAGAAAATCCCAAACCCTGCCTTTTCTAGTCCACCTCCCTACAAAAGCAAGGTTGTACACTTTTTTTAGTGCTTTCTGAAGTCTAATTTTAGGTGTCCCAAATAATGTGGCTTGTATTATTTCCCTTGGGAAGCTCTTTCACAGTCAAATAACTCTTAGTTCATAATGCCTGACACACAGCCTAATTTCTTCTTCTCTCAGTTTGATCCCATTTGCACTCCACTGCAGATGATTCTACATTGTTCTAAGCAAAATGGTTTCTCCTATTCCTCAGCATCAGCTTTGTGGAATATAAGAATTGTAATTCAGAAATACATTTACAAGGACTTGTTATAGTTTTTGAGATGTTTTACTTCTCACAAGTCAGTGAACTTCTCATCAGTAAGCAAACATTCTTACTATTCTCTGATCTCAAAACAGCTGGTCTTCTTTCGTTCTATTGGTAAGGATAATTCTAAAACGGGTAATTTCAGGTGTCACAGATTGTTTCTTGCATGTTCACACAGTCCTTGCTTAAATAACAGCTGGGTTTAAGAACCACAGTGCAGTCCTCAATGTAGAACCCAACGGCCTGATTTCTATAGGCCCAAATAAAGTCTTCACCCAGACTTTAATTCTGAAGGGTCAGACAGGACATAGGAGGTGCAGATCTTTCTTCATGGACTGCTCTCAAGTCTTGTGCTGGATTTGCCTGTGGGAAACACAAAACCTCTCTCTAAGCTTTTCTGTAGATTTGGTCTCATTTTACCCAGCTACCAGATGTACATAAGCTCTGATCCAAGTACTTCCCAAAGGTCTCCTCCTGAAGTATCACTGCCACAGCTCCAGTCCTGGGCTCACACTAAGACAAAGTCCTGCTGGGAGCAGGACTTCTCTGATACAGAGAAGAGAAAAAGCCCAGAACAATAGATGTGTGTTGCACAGATCAATTATCCTGCTGTCATATCACACAACTGGAAATTACTTGGATAAAGCTTCTGTTTGGAATGAGCTGTTTTAGACTGTAATTATAACAGAATCAAACCATTTAATTTTTAAGCATTGGATGCTACATTTATTTCTTCTTTTTAGTGTGAACGACTTTTTGTGTGTAGAGAACTTAATGAGGAAGAATCAATACCCCTGAATATCCTGTCTCTGTTTCGCCTTGCAAAGATAACCCCATTCACAAAAACCTCGATAGTCTCTGCTGTATTTGAGACATTCAAGAGCAGTGCAGAATTGTCACTTCTTTTAGAGAAGAAAAGCAAATACTTGTATACATACCTACGTTACTATATATATATTTAAACTTTCACATGTTTATTCCTATGGCCGACTAAAAAAACTCCTGCCTTTCACCATCTCTTAGTAGACAGTACCTGAATTGTATACAACTTGAGAGAAATTTCTGCTCTCAGTCACCATTTACACCACTGCAACTAAAGGCAGGATCTGGCTTTTTCAGAAATGTACAAACCTTGAGGGCTCTTTCTCCATTAAATACCTGATGAAACACTCTTAAGCAGCACTTGTCTACACAGGGTCTGTAGGATTGTCTCACAGCACGTAGCAGTATCCTGAATTTAAGCCAAGGACTGTAAGTTCATCTCATCTTGGACTATTTCCACCAGGCTTAATGCAGTTAAGGGCTGCACCACCTTTCTGCCTAAAAAAAATCCAGCATGACTCTTATTCTCTCAGGAGCCTGATAACACTGCAACAAACTGTCCAGGGTTGCCACAGCAGAGATTACAGGAATCTGGGGACACCTTGCTTCCATGTGTGCTGTGGGTAGATCTCTGCTGGGTGCCCTATGGTGCTGAGACCAGAAATTAAAGTGCTGTGCCTTGACAAACCTCCCTTCAGAGGCAAAGCTGTGCAGATGACTTCACATCCCTATAATGACTATTTCAGGGTGTAGCTTCCTCTGCTCCATGGGGATCTGTCATAGAAGATTGATTGCTGTAAGGGAGCAGAATAAGAGAATTTGTCATCCTCCTTTAAATAAGGAGTAAGAGAAAAGAACAACACACACAAAGAAGAAATATATTGTGCCTATTGTAGTATTAACCTGAAATTGGAGAGTCCAAAGACAAATGAGGTAAATTAGAAGCAATTAGGACTTGCACAAAGACATAACTTTGCAAAGGAAACAATTTATACAAAGGGTTTCCTTGAAATTAATATGGTATCATCCACACAAAAGCAGACACGGCCTGTTTCACTGCCAGTTATACAAACAATGGTGAATTTGATACACAGTCATTAGCAAAGTTAATCATTAGCCTAAGCTAAAGAAAGTGAAGCTCCGTGGAAGTTCAAGGTCACTGCCACATTCTGAAGGCAACTGTTTATTATTATACTCCTCAAGAGTTTCAGTGTCCACAGCACTCGAGCTCTCTCAGTAAGGGCAATTTGATGTTCCAGGTTAACAGTTGCAAGTTTTTCAGCCTCTGCCAAGTAAATAGTAAGTTTTCACATAATTATTAATGATACGTTTCTTTATAGTTATTAATAAATTAATTCACTATAATTTGTATAATATAGAATTATTTGAAAAGTATACCTGTACACAGAATGGTTTTCACCAAAAGATATCTTCATGTTTTTTAACCAATTCCCTCAACAGAAGAAAGTTCTGCTTTTCAATTAAGTAGCTAGTGTCAAAATGGAAAATGCAAACTAGGCAGTATTAAGCATCTTGTTTTTCTATATTAGCTGTAGACAGTTCAACAACTGTTTTCAAATGCCAGTCAAGTGAAATGAATTTGCAAACGTGGGTATTGGAAGACCACAGGACTTTAAAAATCCATGTCTGAAATAATTCTAAAATTTTCCCTTTCAACCATATCATGTTTTATCAGAGATCCTATTTTCACATCCTTCCATCCTGAAAAAAATGATTTGTAGAAACCTGTACGTGTGCCACGTCAGGCTGATACCTATCGGCTTAAGAAACAGTCTAGTACCAGCAAAGCAAGGAAAATGAATCTTGAAATTCAACATGAGTCATTTTTCCTTTCAGTACAGTATGAATATCAGGCCCCAGCACAGGGTCACTGTATGTGATAGGGAAATTGTCTTTCACAAGAGATGTAAAACGTGATGATCTGGTCCACCTGCAGAAATCAGTTGCCGGGGAAATCCTCATCTCAAAGAAAGAATGGGAAGCTTTTATCCTGGTTTTCAGCGAAGTTGTGATTACTTAATTCCCCTTCAAAATCAATTTCCAGTGTTAAAAATGTTAACCCTAATGGTCTAAGAAATTAAACAATAACTTCTGAACATGCTTATACATTCTCACTTATATGCCCTTATCTGTCAATCCTCTTGAAACCACTATTCCATTTCAATGACATAGTTGATATCTTCGTCTTAGATATTCTTTACATCAGGGGAAGGCTTCAATACTTATAAGTAAAGTGTACAAAAACCCCAATGCTATTAAGGAAGGCTTGCTACACTACCATAATACTGCTTTTTTGGTATTTTAACTAATTCATTCTTCTGAAAAAATAAAATGCAAAGTGTTCTCACTGTCCCTTAAGTGTCAAAGCTGATGTCAAACTTCCTATGCGCATGAAGGTGTAAATATGCCTTCTTGTACAGAAAATTGCTAGCTGTTTTTAAAGGCAATGCACAAAATATCTACTTCCAAACTTATATCCGTTTACTCAGGACAATAATTTCACTTTGTGCAACGAACAATAAATTGCAGTCGAAACTGCAACAACAACAAAAAAAATCCCTGACGAAAGATGTTTTGATTTGTAGGCCTAGTTCTGAATTGCTAATAAAGTTCTCAGAAAAAAATAATATGAGTTTTACCAAATTGAAGATTCATCCCTTTGACTTATTAAAGGACTTCAGCTGTAACTTTTTGTGAAAGTCATTTTACTCAGAGAGGAAATTGAGATTGATACCTACCTTTACACATAGCATAAGCAATGAACACCAGAAATCCAAAACTACTCAACTAACTTGGAAGAAGGAAAATAATTCTAGGGATTAATGTCAGTGGAGTATTTTTTGCATTTGCAGCTGTCATAGACACTAAGGACCAAAGCGGTTGTCTACAGTTTTCCTTTCAACAGGTAGATCAGAATCCACTCCCAAGGATTCTTCTAGTGCAGCCAGTATCTGCTACCATCAGACCAAGCAGGGTAAAGACAAGGATTCACTCATTTCCACTAATTCTGGTGTCAAGTTTTATGCTGGTTTTGGACTCCAGCTTTCACTTTGCTCAGTCTGGATCTGGCTCTTCCTCTGTATTTCACTGTGAATATTTCTCCTCTTTTCTAGTGGTTTACCAGTCTCTCCATTCCTCCTCTCCACATTCATCTTTGTCCTTCTCACCATTCACCTCACATGTCGCCTGCTGCTGATGCAAGGCAAGGCAAAAGAAGCCATTTCATTTAAAATGTAGAGTCATCTGCTCTGGTGAAAGAAACACGGCACATGGTACAAAAGTACCTAATTCTGCATGATACTAGAGGTTCAGCACAGGTTGCTAGTACTGAGAAAAAAGAGAAGAAATGCAGAACTAGGCTGACCCAGCTCCGAAAACAACAGGAAATGTGATTCTAGGAGGTATCAGGAGGTATATCCTGACTAGAGCTGGTAAGTATTAAGGCCAATGTGCAAAGCTCCACCTGATGGATTGGATAAAAGACTGAAGTATTGGAAAAAACAACCAGGTAAAACAGTCTGGGCAGAGGAAAGGAGCAAAGCGACCACAGTATCCTCATTCTGCAGCTACACCAGGCCTTTACAGCTCCTGGTACAGCTTGTTCAGAGCGAGCTCAAGTATCCCCACATGGCACTACATCATTTGTCCTACTGTTAAATCAATGTAAACTCATGATCACTTGATCCAAGAATATTTTGTACAATCTGCTTTTGCATAATTTCCTTGCTACTTAGTAGTTTCAAGGCTAAATAAGGCTTTCATTCTGCATTAAATGCCCTGTTAGGCCCCACATCCATCACTCACATGGTACACTACAGAGATACTCTCCACCCTCTCTGCCAATTTACTAATTTAGGGACTAATTCATTTCTTCTTATTTTTTTATGCTAAATTTTCCTTTATCTTCAGTAGAAGTGAGGTCAGTTCTTTAGGGTTTAGTTCTGAAAATACTCAAGGAAATACAAGCTGCAGCAAGAGAAGTAACATTACTAACTTGTGATGAGCTGTTCACACTCACACAACTGACCACTTAAATCAATTTTCTGTCCAAATCCTGGGCAGAATTTGACAGATATTTTTGCAGCAATTCATGCATCCCCAAGAGGAGTAAACATTCCCTCTGAAAATAAGTTGCTAAAAACCCAGTCCATTTTCTTGATAGGTAAGCCTGGCTTGCCTTTTATGCACCTCCTGATTTTCTTTATGTGACTACTCAACTAACTCAGCAGACCTAAAGATTTTAAACAGATATAGTGTTATTTCTTTTCTTCCTTAGCATACGAAAAAGCGTAACTGACTTGGACAAAAGCCCCAAACCTGTCAGGACTATTTTGTATACAGTCAGTAGCATTCACATATATACATTTTTCCGTGCACAAAACTATGACAGTTAGGAGAGCAATAACATTACACCTTTCAAACAAGAGGATACGAAAGAGAAACAAAAGACCCCAAGACCTCCCTTTTGATCCAGTACCATATTCTGCTCTCCTCTTTTCTCCTTTTTTGTTACTTATAATGAAGAGAAGAAAACATGATATAGTAAGTGGAAAAAGTTAAATGGTACAACAGTCATTTACAGACCTGTGCATAGCTTGTGAAAGAGACCAACACAAAGCGGTTACTATCTCTCAACCTGTTCATTCACTTTGTTCATTTTACCCCTCTCTTATGAATCAAGCAGAAGCAATGCAATTTCTAGCCAACACTGCCATTTATCAAGGCAGATAGTCTAGTTGCCAACAGTGTAAATGAAGTATATAGCATATCCATTACATAGAAGCTGCAGAGCAGACACACAGTTTTAGTTTTCTTAGACACTTGTAAGAGCGGGGTCAAGACTGAGCAAGTGCTTTCATGCTGAATTTTCTGTTCTTATGTTTAGTGAACTTAATCTTTCAGGGACCTTTGGCCCAGTTTTCCTCTGCTTTTCACTTTATCACTTATACTATATCTATAGTATAGCTGTTATGTTGCTCTCCTCTGCCTGGACTGGCTACAAAATAACACCATTCAATCACAGAGGGTTATATATCTATTTGTAACAGCAGTGAAAGATGACATGGGGTCAACGAAAAGAAGAATCAGGCTCTCCATGTGTGATCTTATTAGAGAGAAATGTATTTCTGGTAGTGAAATCCATTTCAGCTGTTATCTCAATTACCATGGCATGAAAACATGCTTTCCACACCTTATGAAAATCCTTTAGCTGTTTCACATAGTTTTAAAGCAATCCAAAGGCAGCTGTCATGTATGCAATACTGAATAAGTCCACTTGATGATCTCAGAAATCAAATTAAGGTGAGTATATTAAAAAATACAATTTTGTCTAAAAATACAGTCTCTTTCTCTCCAATCTGGAAGCCCCAAGGACATTTTTTCTGTTTGCACTGTTTATACCTCTATTCACCCTGACTACAAAGCCACTGGACAAACCTGAAGCAGAATGACCACAGATGAAAATGCAACTGTGAAGTACCGTTAAGGTTTTGCTACTATAAGTCATTTTTCAGAAAGCTTCAGCCTTTCAAAGACAGTAACTACTTTGTGTAAGAACACAAACTAATTGAGGAAGATATATAAGAACAGTGGTAAAGGCATTACAGAAAGCTGTATCTCAAAACTGCGCTGCAACCACTAGTAATTCGGTGTAATGTGAGTACCAAAGACTTCTAGATAAAAGACTTCACTAGATATTATACTTGATTATTGTGTCTATTAAGACACTAATTTTACATATAGTCTGAAGAAGATTGGAGTCTTTATTCTGGCACAGCAGAATCTAGTATCATTTTTCCCAGAGCTTCAACTTTTCATCTGTGATCTCTTTTATTAGACCTTACATGAACTGCATGAAATACCCACATAATAACGCAGCAGATGCTCACACACATCCAGGATTAGTAACTTATGGAAATCAAGGGTAAGAGAGCTAACTGAGCCTGTCCAGTCTCACCTACTTTTGAAGACTGAACTGAACTTGTCCTAGTCACTGAGCATGGAGAAGAAAAGCTTCCACAAAAGCAGATGCTTCTGAAAAGCATTGTAATTCTTATAGATGAGCGATGACTAACAAACATACAAAGAGATTTCACACCAATCTTTTCATTGATTTGTTTCTCTTTGGAGGTAAAATATTTTAAAATATTAATATTAAACTATTTAATACTTGACATCAGTTAATATATATTTTCAATATAACAGAAAATAGTAAATTACATTATTTTACTTTGAAGCTCTTAACATCTATCTCTTAAAATGTGCAAATATTTTTCTATTTGTTATGCCTAAGATATTGTTTTCCATCCAAGGTCTTCTTTTTAGAGGACAACGAGTTTCCCAAAATACTGACCTCATAAAGCAACAAAATTACTAAGTATAAAGAGCATCTATGAGGATCTGGCTACGTTCTGTTAAGACATTCAGCAAACACTGCTGACTTTTATGGTGTGATTACCGAGATGTTACACTGCTATGTTTTGATTTGTTTTTCAAAAACAACTTTCTGCAAATTCAGATTTAGTAGTCGTTATTTACAGCGCATGGATTGTACATCCCTTACTGGAGTAACTGAAATTGAGATGTTACAGTATCTTTATTATATTTCCTCTTGGAAGTGCCGATGGAGAGAGAGAAAAAAAGAGCAAGTTGCTTTGTATTATACTACATGACTTGATAAATACAGTAATATGTTGCCTTTTTCAATGCAGTACAATCACAGAATCTGAATTTCAAGTGCTTCTCAATCATTTTCAGGAATAGATCCAAACCAGCAGTAACTTGAGAACTGCAGCTAATGAAATAAGCATTGCATCTGCCCCTAAGCAACCAAAGCCTGTATGCAAAGCTGATCAAACTATTTATACACTCCAGTCTTTAGAGAATATCTATCCTTGATTAAAAAAGAAAAATAGGTTCCATCCTTTATCACAAACTGGTACTGGTATCCACGTTTTTGTGCAATTTTGTATGCCACTTTGCCAACTGGAGCCTCACAATTAATAAGATGTTGTAAATAACACTTAAGAATGTTTAATAAAAATGTCACTAAAACATCAAGAGCAGTTGCATGTTGGCTGCTAAGCCCTGTTCCCTAACCTGTACCTTCCACAGGAAAAGCATCAACTCCTACAGAATTCTTTCTGGTTATGAATCTAACGCAGATTTTGTCACCGTCATCTACAGCAAAACAGACAAAGTATCCCATCAATTTAGTAAAACAAACTTACACAATCTGCTTTATAAGTCCCACACTGAGCCTCTCATATGTTATCTTGCACATGGAAGCCGGTACCTGATGGCAAAGCAGACTCAATCTTTCCACTGCACTCCGGGCAATGTCCCGTACGAGCCGTGGGTGGCAGCAGCGTCTGCACCGCCTGCACATTCCAGCCGGGACACTGTTTTGGGTCACAGGTTCACGCAGTGAACGGGAACCATCCCCACACACACATACCTAACAAGTGTCCCAGCTCCGACTGCCATCACAGAATAAAGTTATATTCATTTCCGTGATCATCTGCCTTGTGGCTTGTCTTTCAGTACAAAGTACTCGAACTGAAGACGTTAAAAGTGATTAAACAAACGCACATTGTTAAATAAACAGGAAGTTGTGCTGGATATACAGATGGAGAAACTGAAAACACTGATAGTATCAGGAAGCAGTTCAACGATTTGATTCATGCAGCATGCGCAACAACAGGTATCGCTGTTATCACAAATTCAGTCTGAATCAGGAGGAGCACTTGCAGACCTTAGCCCATAAATTCAGACTGTCAAGAACCCGTTCTGTGTTGAAATCATCAACCTTTATCTCATACCAATGTTTTATCTCCTAAATCAGACTTATTTTGCTATCTTTCAGAAACCTTGCTTAATAATATTCCACTTTCAGAACAAAAAAAACCACAAAGGCAT